>NC_141039.2:33050000-33352500 GCF_052040795.2 Danio rerio | reverse complement strand
GCCTATGTTGGTCAAAGCACCTCATTATTGCTTTTCAGAAGCATAATTATTAAACTTGGATGGTCAACACTCATTCTTGCTAGGGCAGATGCTTCTAAAAAGTTTTTTAAAAATCTGGGGCCTCTTCCTTGCTTTTAAAAGTTGAAAGTAGGGCACTTATGATTCATAAACACTTTCACTCTTACTTTTCCACTCCAATTTCAGTGTTTTGAGTTTGACCAAGTAAAACTTGATAATCTATATTATTTACTCTATATTATGCATGTTTGGATAAACTGGTGTTTTTATTATTATTATTATTATTTATGTTTTTTTTATTAATTAACTTATTTTTTATCAATTATATAAAAACTATTATAGATCATATACATGTTTTGATTCTTTTTTTGTGCTTTTAAAAACTGTTATAAATTATATATATATATATATATATATATATATATATATATATATATATATATATATATATATATATATATATATATATGTCAGAGGTCTGAGTGAGAGAGAAGATGGTTCAGACACAGATGCAGGTCTCAGCAAAGTTTATTGAAGCCCACAAACTCAAGGGGCAAAAAATAGTCAACAAAACAATCTTCAAAAAAGGAAACTAAAAATTCCTCCGTAATGGAGTTGGCAAAAAAAAGCCCAAAGTTCACAAAAACTCAAAACTGAGAAATAAAGTCTCCAAAAACGATTAAATAAAACTACTCCGGAGAGGTTATATGAACAGTCTTCAAGAGGGTGCAATACCCTGATACCCGACAGGGGGCGATGAATCCGGCCGCCGCTGACTGGGACAGAATGGCCACGAGGAAGACTGAGGCTTGGAAGCCGGCGAGAGAGTGTTGAGGGCCGGCAGGATAGGGACGGAGAGTCAGATGGGCGGCAAAGCAAAAACAGACGGGAACAGGCTTGAAGGCAGACGGAGAAAAAACACTTTAGGAAAATCAACAGGATGACATCAGACACGACAAAACTCACAGGATATACAAGGAACAGGACTAGACCAGGAGATCGCCAGACATGCCGGAAGGGGAAAAACTACGATCTGACACAGAACTACGATCAACAGAGGGATAAATAGGGGGAGAAATCAAGGAAACCAGGTGAGTGAAATTAGTTTGATAGACTAATGGAAAGTAATAGAGCAGATGGGTGGGGAAGCGAGAGGTAAACAAAGCAGGGTATGAGTGATCAAAACAATACGAGTGAAAGGGAAAAAGTAACACAAACATCAAACCGGTGATCAGACCGAGATTGTGACAGTACCCCCCTCCCCACGGACGCCACCAGGCGCCCTAGGGAGGGGGCTCACCTCGTCTCCGACGAAATTCCTCGACCAACCCCCGGTCCAAGATATCCCGGGCCGGGACCCAGCTCCTTTCCTCCGGGCCATAGCCCTCCCAGTCCACTAGGTATTGGAAACCACGACCCCTGCGTCTGACGTCCAGTAACTTTCTGACAGTATATGCTGGAGCACCATCCACTAGACAGGGGGGAGGGGGGGAAGGGGTCGGGACAGTGGGAACAAGGGGGGAGTACAAAACAGGTTTAACCCTAGAAACATGAAAGACTGGGTGTACCCGACCAAGCGTAGGAGGGAGCTTGAGCCGAACTGCCACAGGACTCAACACCTTGGTGATCCGGTATGGGCCAATGAACCTGGGAGCCAATTTACGTGAGGCTACCCTGAGAGGCAGGTCCTTGGTAGACAGCCATACTCTTTGACCACTAACATAGCGGGGAGCGGGAGTCCGATGACGGTCAGCCGCTGCTTTGGTCCGTCTACTAGCCTGGGCCAAGGCTTCCTTGGCTCTACTCCAGGTACGTCGACACCTTTGGACAAAAGCCAAGGCAGACGGGACCGCAGCATCGGGTTCCTGTGCGGGGAAAAGAGGTGGTTGATAACCAACAGAGCACTGAAATGGTGACATACCTGTGGAGGAGACTGGTAGAGTATTATGAGCATACTCTACCCAGGACAGTTGCTGACACCAGGAGCTCGGATTCTGGGATGCCAGGCAGCGGAGAGTGCGTTCCAGATCCTGGTTTGCCCGCTCAGACTGC
Organism: Danio rerio; assembly: GCF_052040795.2. NCBI lineage: Eukaryota > Metazoa > Chordata > Actinopteri > Cypriniformes > Danionidae > Danio > Danio rerio. The sequence continues at coordinate 33,350,430 of NC_141039.2, read as the reverse complement.
CCATTGGTCTGAGGATGAAATCCCGATGACAGACTCGTAGAGGCCCCGATCTGTCGACAGAATTCCTTCCAGAACCGGGAGACAAACTGGGGACCCCTATCAGAAACAACGTTGACCGGAAGGCCATGAATCCGGAAAACGTGGTCCACCACCGCCTGAGCAGTCTCCTTGGCTGAGGGCAATTTGGGAAGAGGAATGAAGTGGGCCGCCTTGGAAAATCGATCCACCACTGTAAGGATGACAGTGTTCCCCTTCGATACTGGTAACCCAGTAACAAAATCAAGGGCAAGGTGTGACCAGGGGCGGGAAGGGATGGGAAGGGGGCGGAGCAGACCAGTGGGAGGCGAGTTAGAACTCTTGTTCTGGGCGCAAACTGAGCAGGCAAACACAAACTGCCTGACATCCCTGGCCATGGATGGCCACCAGAATCGCTGCCGGATGGCTGCCAGCGATCTCCGAACTCCTGGATGACAGACTAACCTGGATGAGTGACCCCACTGGATGACCTGTGAACGCAGAGCAGAAGGGACAAATAATTTGCCCGCTGGAACTCTCTGAGGAGGTTGGCACTCTCGTAAGGCCTTCAGGACCCGACTCTCAATTTCCCAAGAGAGGGAGGCCACCACCACACCCCTGGGCAGGATGGTGTCCTTTGAAACCACCCTCTCTGGGGCCTCAAACAGGCGAGAGAGAGAGTCGGGTTTAACGTTCTTGGACCCAGGCCTGTACGAGAGTGTGAAATTGAACCGGCTGAAGAAGAGAGACCAGCGGGCTTGTCTTGCATTGAGCCTTTTGGCAGAGTTTATGTATTCAAGGTTTCTGTGGTCTGTCCAGACCACAAAAGGCTGCTCTGCGCCCTCCAGCCAATGGCGCCACTCACCCAAAGCGAGCCTGACTGCCAACAACTCCCGATTGCCTATGTCATAGTTTCGTTCCGTGGGGGTCAAACGGTGGGAGAAGAAAGCACAGGGGTGTACTTTCCCATCCTGAAGAGATCGTTGTGATAGGACTGCGCCTACTCCGACCTCAGAAGCATCAACCTCGACTATAAACTGCTGTTTAGGATCTGGAATAGACAAGACAGGAGCAGAGATAAAACGGGACTTGAGTTTATCAAAGGCCTCCTGAGCCTTATCCCCCCACCTAAACAGTACCTTGGAGGAGGTCAGTGCTGTTAAGGGTGCAGCAATCTGGCCAAAGTTCCTGATGAAACGCCGATAAAAGTTGGCGAATTCCAGGAACCGCTGCAGTGCCTTGCGAGAGTCTGGAGTTGGCCACTCGGCAACAGCCCTTACCTTTGCAGGATCGGCACTGATCTCACCCGCCGAAATCAAAAACCCCAGGAACGAAACTGACTGGGTGTGGAAGACGCACTTCTCCGCCTTAACAAACAGTTGGTTTTCTAAGAGTCGTTGCAGCACCTGGCGAACATGCTGAGTGTGTGCCTGCAGAGAGGGAGAGAATATTAGGATATCATCCAGGTACACGAAGACAAACTGGTTTACCATGTCTCTCAACACGTCATTGACCAGGGCCTGGAAGACAGCCGGGGCGTTGGTCAGACCAAAAGGAAGGACCCGATATTCAAAGTGTCCCGTGGGTGTGTTGAAGGCTGACTTCCACTCATCCCCCTCCCGAATGCGAACCAGATGATAAGCATTACGGAGGTCCAACTTGGTGAAAACTTGGGCTCCCTGTAAGAGTTCAAAGGCTGAGGACATAAGAGGTAAGGGGTACCTGTTCTTAATGGTGATGTCATTCAGCCCTCGATAGTCAATACAGGGACGGAGGGAGCCGTCCTTCTTCTTGACGAAGAAGAACCCAGCTCCCGCTGGGGATGAGGAGGGGCGGATGAGGCCGGCTTTAAGGGATTCATTAATATACTTGTCCATGGCCTCTCTTTCAGGACGGGACAGAGAATACAAACGTCCCTTAGGCGGAGAAGTGCCTGGGAGGAGCTCAATGGCACAGTCGTAGGGTCGATGCGGAGGCAAGGAGGTGGCCCGGGACTTGCTGAAGACCAGGTGCAGGTCGTGGTACTCCGCCGGAACCCCGGTCAGATCCACCGACTCCACCTGTAACACAGAAGACACAGAAACAGGAAACGGGGCAGGACCAAGACAAGACTTAAGACATGATTGACTCCAAGACAAGACAGAATCTCCAGACCAATCCACGTGAGGACCATGCTTTACCAACCAAGGATGCCCTAAAATTATAGGTGCATTGGGTGAGTCTAAAAGATACAGCGTGATGACCTCACGGTGATTGCCGGATACAATAAGACTTACACTAGGGGTAGTGTGAGAGACGGTGGCAATAAGAGTACCATCAAGGGAATGGGCAGAAACAGATTCAGCGAGAGGGATGGTCGGGATTCCCCACTGGGCGGCCACAGAGCGGTCCATGAAATTCCCCTCTGCCCCAGAGTCAATGAGAGCAGAACAGGAACCAGAAATGCCATCATACTGGACCACAACAGGGAGGATGGTGCGAGATGAGGGGGAAGAGAAAGGAATAGCGCCCACCAGGATCCCTCTTCTCACTGATGAGCTTTGGCTTTTACTGGGCACTTCGCTGCAAAATGCCCCGGCTTGCCACAGTATAGGCACAGACCCTGAGCCAGGCGCTGCTGTTTCTCATGAGACGTGAGATGGAGACGTCCCACTTGCATGGGTTCATGATCCGATGGAGGTACCATGGTGGAAAGGGACCCGGGGTCCTCTCTTCTGGTTGAAGAGCGCAGAAACCTTCGATGGTCTCGACGGCGAAGACGGCCCTCTATGCGAAGCGCCAGGTTTGTGAGGGTGTCAAAATCTTGAGGTAGGTCGTGGGTCGCCAGTTCATCCTGGATGTCCTCATCCAGTCCAGCCCGGAACATGGCATGACAGGCTCCCTCGTTCCAATCACATGAGGCCGCCAACGTCTTGAACTTTATAGCGTACTGAGTGACAGACTGACCTTCCTGACGAAGACGAGCTAATTGATCTGCCGCCTCCTGGCCCCTGGCAGATCGGTCAAAGAGTCTGATCATTTCATGACGGAGACTACTAAAAGAGGAAACGCATGGTGCTCTGGCCTCCCAGACAGACGTTCCCCAGTCGCGAGCTCTGCCCGTGAGAAGGGTAAGTACGAAGGCCACTTTAGTCTCCTCCAAGGCATAGGTGCGTGGCTGGAGCGTGAAGACCACCGAGCACTGGGACAGGAATGCCCGGCATGAAGTAGGATCCCCATCATAGGTAGGGGGATTGTTGCAGCGTGGTTCAGGGGCCTGATGGGACGCCTGGGCCCCCTGCAGGGTCTCGAACTGAAGCTCGTGTAGACGGGCCGTGAGATCAGCCACCTGATTGGTGAGATACTCCACTTCTCTGGAGGTGCTGGTGAGTCTTGACTCGTGCTGACCCAATAGAGCTCCTTGCTGAGTTAAAGCCGACCTGACAGAATCTTGGCCTGCTGTGTCCATCGTTGGTCAGATCGTACTGTCAGAGGTCTGAGTGAGAGAGAAGATGGTTCAGACACAGATGCAGGTCTCAGCAAAGTTTATTGAAGCCCACAAACTCAAGGGGCAAAAAATAGTCAACAAAACAATCTTCAAAAAAGGAAACTAAAAATTCCTCCGTAATGGAGTTGGCAAAAAAAAGCCCAAAGTTCACAAAAACTCAAAACTGAGAAATAAAGTCTCCAAAAACGATTAAATAAAACTACTCCGGAGAGGTTATATGAACAGTCTTCAAGAGGGTGCAATACCCTGATACCCGACAGGGGGCGATGAATCCGGCCGCCGCTGACTGGGACAGAATGGCCACGAGGAAGACTGAGGCTTGGAAGCCGGCGAGAGAGTGTTGAGGGCCGGCAGGATAGGGACGGAGAGTCAGATGGGCGGCAAAGCAAAAACAGACGGGAACAGGCTTGAAGGCAGACGGAGAAAAAACACTTTAGGAAAATCAACAGGATGACATCAGACACGACAAAACTCACAGGATATACAAGGAACAGGACTAGACCAGGAGATCGCCAGACATGCCGGAAGGGGAAAAACTACGATCTGACACAGAACTACGATCAACAGAGGGATAAATAGGGGGAGAAATCAAGGAAACCAGGTGAGTGAAATTAGTTTGATAGACTAATGGAAAGTAATAGAGCAGATGGGTGGGGAAGCGAGAGGTAAACAAAGCAGGGTATGAGTGATCAAAACAATACGAGTGAAAGGGAAAAAGTAACACAAACATCAAACCGGTGATCAGACCGAGATTGTGACAATATATATATATATATATATATATAAACACTCATTCTTTCTTAAAACGTCTGTATTTTAACTTCTTAATTTTAAGTTTGATAAATTGTTTGGCATTTTATGATAAAGAGATTTAATTTTTCTTTGGTTGTTTTGAAACATTTTTGTTTCAGCTTTAAAATTTAAAAATATTTGTACATTTTCTTGGCTGAACAAAGTTTATATGCTCAATTAAAAAATGGGATACCCTCAGCACAATAGCCTAGTGGTTAGCGCATCGACATATGGTGCAGTAGCACGTCAGGGCGTCCAGCGTTCAGATCCCGGTTCGAGGACATTTCCCTACCCTACCCCAATTTCTAAAATCAAATAAAAATTTCTGTGAATCAAATATGATTACCCTTTACAAGGGGCAGAACATTTTTCCAACTTTTTTGTTGGCACTGTAAATTCAAAGGTTATTCAACATAAAACAAACGTGACATGCCTTCATCCTCCAACCCATCAACAAAACTACCCATAGAAAACTGAAAATGTGCCTCAGACTGCATGTAATACGGGTTCATTTGCACTGAAGATAAACATGGTTTGTACTTACCACAATGTGTTTGTGGGGTGAATTACTGGCTGCTGAGAGCATGAAAGCATTGAAATTAAATTTTTTTTAAAGTAAACAATTTTGATACAGTGAAGGGTCAAAATGTAAAATCCTGGTCAACAACCACTGCTCAATTCAGTTTGTTGTTTTTGTGCATTTGTGACCAAACCTGTGGTCAACCTTAAAAATTTCCGCCTTCAGGCTTTTAAGTCCTCTTCCATCCTTTTCATTCAGTTTTTAAATGTCGGTTTCCAGGTTGTTGTGGTAGAACCTCCTAAAAGACTCATTACTGTAACTCCTAAGATATCTATTTCCTAAAGTAGTATTTTAACCTGAGCACTTCTGTCTGTACCTACATTCAGTCGAGTCTGTTGAGGAAATTATGTAAGTGAAGGGTTGTGGCGAATCACCTAATTTCCAAAATTCCGAAATACAGACTATTATTAAAAGGAAATCAGAGAATGAGCAGTAACTATTACCTTTTCCTATTTGCTGGTAGAAAGAAGCCCTCGTGACCTTTACTGACGTACAGTCAGAGTCCAAACTTGGAAAAAGCCAGATGGCCAAGGACACGGTGTCAGTCAGCACAGAGGAAATGAACAGGGCACAATGTATTGGCGAGTAAAAAGCTGAGCTGGAAAGAGAAAGACAGAGAAAGACTGTCAACGAAAAGACAAATAACCTGGCAGGTCTATGAATTTGATTTAGATATGTTGTCATGTCAGAATTTGGTGCAAATCATTGCAGCTCAAAGGCTCTTCATCAAAAGAATGAAAGACATCTCACATTAAACAAGAAAGACCAAAGTCAGACAGTTTTTCAAATCTTTTCTGGAGCATTTCAATGAGAAAATAGATCTATGTATCTATCTATCTATCTATCTATCTATCTATCTATCTATCTATCTATCTATCTATCTATCTATCTATCTATCTGTCTGTCTGTCTGTCTGTCTGTCTGTCTGTCTGTCTGTCTGTCTGTCTGTCTGTCTGTCTGTCTCTATCTATCTGTCTGTCTGTCTGTCTGTCTGTCTGTCTGTCTGTCTCTATCTATCTATCTATCTGTCTATCTGTCTATCTGTCTATCTATCTATCTATCTATCTATCTATCTATCTATCTATCTATCTATCTCTTATTAAAAAAAAAAAAAGGGAGAGTTCTCGAGACCTACCTGAGCTCAAAGCTGGCCTCTCACCCTGCAAACGGGAGGGAGCCCAGGGCTCAAGGACCTTTTGAGCTCAGGGCTCTCTCCAGGGACAGCATGCCAAACTTGCCTATAATCAATCATCAGCTAAGGGTGAACTCTTGAAATACTTTTAAAAAGTTACTGTTCATTTGCTTTAATGTTATTTTTTTTTCTTTAAAAAAGTGGGAATCTCATGCTAACTAAAATGACAATACAAAACAGTATTGCTGCTTCAGAATAATTTAGACATGGACCCATATTGAATAAGTGGAGCAAACCCACACCACACACACAAACTTGATCTTCCATCATTAAAAGAATTTTAATATTTTTAATATTTTTTAATAAAATATTCATGCTAGAAAGCATGTTTTTTAGGTGGGAATGTAACAACTAATTTTGATGCTCTCATCTGAGGAACAAAAGACAGACAACGTTATCGCCAGGGCGGCCAGAGCAAATGCTCTCGCCACCTTTGGTGGAAATGCACAGTTAGTCTAGCACTTTATTCTCTGAGCACTGACAGTTCTTTTGTAGAATTATCACTTCTTGTGTGTATTGCCTCTTCTTTTTTTTAAGCTCTTCAATTTTATACAACAGCTGATAAGCCTGTTGGGCTTTATTTTGTGAGAAAACACAACCAAATGTACATTAAAACGTACATAAATATTCAAGGATGATAATGCGGTACAGTAATGATCACCCTGTTGGACTTTATTTTGCATTAAATGTTGCTGTAAGGCACTTATAAGTAAAAAGGAGTTGCAAACATTTATCTTTAGCCTTTTCACTAAGTTTAATGTACAGCCGTGTTGGTGTTTAAACTATATCACTCTACGAAACAAATTGAACTGTAATTGAAACTAAGGAGGAGTAATGGTTCTCTTATCAATTTGACAGTAAGACCTGTCTTAGGTAGACTGTATAAACATGAAGAAGCATAACTTGGAGTTCACTTCAGTTCTTTGAGTGTTATTGTAACTTATCTTCGGCTATGGTGCAAGAAGTATGTCTTCGGTTTACTTTCTTTTGGAGAAAGAAATGGGAGTTGGCTGCCAAATTGGCTTCTACTGTACATCTACAACTGAAGCCCCCAAGAAGCGAATAGAAATGAACGGTGTTTCTGTTGGCATAGAGGTTTATAAAATACTAGGGCCACTCTTTTTCAGAACTGGTAGTGTACAGTTCAGACACTTACTGTAGGTATTTCCATGGCGTCTCTGAACCACACTTATTTGGATATTAGTTCATTCAAAAACAAAGTTTCCCTCAATATTTGTGCACTCTTTACATTTTGGAATATAAACGATGAACTTCATGAAAGTTCTGTTCAGTATAATGAATTGAATGAAGACCAAATTATGAAAAGTATCTTAAAAGTTATAAAAAAGTTGAGACTTTTAAATCGCTTTTTGCTATTTAGATTTTGTTAAAAAACATTTTTTTTAACATGCAATATAACATTTTAACATGAAAATTTAAATTAAAAGGTACATTTAAAAAAATGTAATGCGTTTTTTATTTTCTTTTTTAATTTACACAAAACAGTGAAGAATGCAGCATCTCATTTCTCACAGGATGCAATCTGTGTTCTTGCAATCTCACGAGTTCGTTCTTCCGAAGTGACCTGGCAGGACCGCTTTCCACAAGAACACAAGTCTGGCACGGTAAAACCAAACAGTCAACTTTATCAAATGAAATGTAGTCAAATGAGTGTAGTTAACTCAAAATGTACTGAAAGGTAATTCTACTCATTTCAGAATAGTTTTGAACTCAGGGTTGAAGGTGATGAGGTAATTTAATACCTCATACTTCAACTTAAATGGAGAAAGTTCACAGTACTCATATAGAGTATTTTTATTGGTTTGTAGAAATCGCTTTCCTCAAATGGTTTAAGTTGCCTTAAGGTTAGGTTTTACAGTACTCAGTTGGTTTGAGTTCTCTTCACAGTACTCATTAGGATTCGTTTTTGAACTTAAATGGTTTGTTGCAATCGGTCTCCTCAAAGGATTTGAGTTACCTTAACTTTTTGGGTTTTACAGTGTGCGTTCTTGAAATTAGGAAACAGACAATGTGCAAAATATATCTATCTCATAAAAACCTACTTATGAACTTAATTAAGTAGATAAAAACAGGCTAATGATGAACTAAACATAGGAATCATGGCAATGAAAATAATTTACACAAAACAGTGTTGGACAGCCTGAAAATGCCACAGTATCATCATAAACTACAAAAATGACATTATTTTGTTATAACGGTGATATAATGTGACAAAATTGCTCACTTTATTTGCACGTGCAAGTATTTGACAACCAAAAAACAAAACAGAACTTTATGAGCAGACGTGTAGTGTTTCTTTATAAAGTGACATCGCCAGCTTCTATCCTGACTAGCACAATCCATAATTTTTTATGTAGATTTTGAGGATCCATGTAAATGTGGATTATTTTGATATTTTGATCATTGCGGTTTGATCTGAAACTTTACAAAAGGTTGCAGTTTTAGTACATCAGTGATGTGTCAACTTATTATTATACCATTCCACAAACAACAGAAACACTTGAAGAAATGAATATAATTAAATGAGGACATTCCATTCAATTTAATTCATCTTTATTTCTATAGCGCTTTTAAAATGTAAATTGTGTTAAAGCAGCTTGACATAGAGGTTCTAGTAAATTGAAATCGTGTCAGTCCAGTGAGTTGAAGTTTAGTTTAGTTTAGTTCAATGTGGTTTAATTTCACTGCTGAAAGTTCAAACACTGAAAAGCAAATCCATCTGCACAGCTCCACAAGTCCCAACCAAGCAATTCTGTGGTGACAGTGTCGAGGAACAAACTTCACCAATTGACGAAAACAAAGAAGAAAAAAAAACTCAAGAGAAGCCAGGTTCTGTTGGGCAACACCATTTCTCCTCTGGCCAAACTTTCTGTGTGGAGCTGCAGCCTAGGCGCCGGGGGCTGGAGAATGCTGGGCGTCCATTTTGGAGATCATCATTTTCATATTTAGCTGATGTAAAGCTGTAAAAATCTCCCAGATACTGCTGCAGTGCTGTGAACTTCATTAGAGAAAGCCTACAAGTTCCAAAAAAGACAACCATAGCTGTCATATTAGATCATTTATATATTGCCTTAAATCCCACTAACAGTGGAGATGATGCATCACACACACACACACACACACACACACACACACACACACACACACACACACACACACACACACACACACACACACACACACACACACACACACAGCTTCATCCTCAAAGTTGAGCATATCTGACCCACACTCTCCAACTGATCAAAGAGGATCTCACTTTCTCCCTCACTCTTTCTCTAAGAGCCAGATGCTCGTAAGGATGGAGGGAAATGGATCTTACACGACAGCCTTATTAAGCAGCACATCACAGCTCTGCTCTCTCCAAGGGTCTCAGAGGTTTCTCTCAATTCTCAACTGCAGGTGTTCCTCCTGGCGCCAAGCCCAGAGAGTGAGCGTTTACCTACGGATCCTTCCGGACAAAGACCTAGATGATATGTTTTTTGACTTTGGTCCATCTGGGCACTCCTTTAACACTTGGACCACGAAAGAGTTGATCATTGCTGATCTCCAATTTGGAAAATGTGCAGCCATGGGTCTTATTATGGCATCAGCATGTGGATGTTTTTGTCTTTTGGGAGAGATGGGGGAGTGTTTTGGATTGATGAGCGTCCACGCACGACTTGAACCACATCTTCCCTATCCACACAAATTTCCTCGCCTGCGGAGCGCTGGGAGCAGGGCCTGTTGTTTTTTCTCATTGCATGGTAACTTATCTTTGCTGTAGTGTTCACAGTAGCCACAGCTGTTTGACTTGGACCCGGGCTGCAGGTTAAATGTACAGGGTTCAGAATAAGTGAAGATGTATCAGGTTCCCCCACAGCAGTCTGATGTGAGGAAACGCGGGGTGGATCAACCTATCATCACTGTGCATGGGATCTCTGCCACATGATGACTCGTCCAACACTCTGATCCAAACCTGAATATTGACCTGAAATAACCCATAACTGCATCATAAATCAAGGCAATTACGGAGAACCCACAATTGTTTGATGCATATGGAATATAGAATCAGTGGTGTAACATACTCAAGCATCTCATCTTTTTCAAAACTAAATACATAATAGTTTACAGCTACAATATTTGATGTATGGCTACTGCTTTTATTTTCAGTGCAACCTCCAAGAATGAATGAAGGAATAAATGAATGAATGACAATAGTGATCATTATTCTGTTTCTGATTGTTCCTTTTGATTTTTGTTACGGAAAAAAACATATACTGTATTAAACTAACTGTAACAGCATGTTGCATCTTTGTTTGATTTCTTCTATTGTCCTCGCTTATAGGCCTCTTTGGATTACAGCAACAACTCAAATGTTAATGTTGTTCCTATTTCTATGCTTGCTTGTTAAGTGATATATTTTGTTCACCTGTGTCTTGTTTGGTTCTTTAATTAGCAAAATATATATGTCCAACTTTTCTTTTTGCCTTTTTATTTTTATACAACCCCAAAAACAGTTGGAAAAGTATGGAAAATGCAAATAAAAAAGTGATTTCTAAATTTACTTTGACTTGTATTTCATTGCAGACAATACAACAGCACATTATTTAATGTACTCCTCACGATTATTAATATTTTTGCTTAAACATGTATTCCAATTTTGGTTCTTGCAACACATTTAAAAAAAAGTTCAAACAGTAAAGCATTTAGCAATTTGTAATGCTGCCATTCCTTTTCACCACACTGAAAAGATGTTTAGGGCATGAAGACACTAAGTGATGAAGTGTTTCAGGTGTAATTTTGTCCCATTCTTCCTGGAAACAAGTCTTAAGATGGGCAACAGTACAGGGTCTTCATTGTGACATTTTTCGATTCAAAATGCACCACACATTCTCTTTCTAAGACAGGTCAGGACTGCAGACAGGCCAGTCAAGTACCTGTATCCTCTTCCTCTAGCCAGGACGTTGTAATGTGGTTTTGCATTGTCTTGTTGAAATATGCATGTGCATCCCTGGAAAAAAAGGCAGCATATTGTGCTCCAAGATCTCTATGTACTTTTCAGCATTGATGGTGCAATCACAGAAGTGCAAGTTACCTTTGCCAAGGGCACTGGTGCCTCCAAGTCCAAAGAAGTCAACGTTGCTTCTGGACACTGTTAACATAGGGCTTCCTTTTGGCAGTTTTTACTGGCATTTGTGGATTTAACTATGTATTGTGGTACTTCACAAAGGTTTGCCAAAGTAGCCCCGAGCCCACGTGGTGATATTGCTTATAGATGAATGACGATTCTTGATCCAGTGCTATCTGAGGGTTGTTCCCTGAATCTTTTAATGATGTTATGCACTGTCTAAGGTAAAATATCCTAATGTCTTCCTTTCTTTTTTTGAGGAACATGGTTTTTAAACATTTCAATAATTTTCTCACATATTTCACAAACTGGCAATCCTTGACCCATCTTTGCTGCTACAGGACTAGACCTTTCGTGGATGCAGCTTATTTTTTTGCTGCTTTTGTAAATCATAAATACAGGCACCTGTTGACATCACCTGTTTCAAATCCCATCATTTAACCAATTTACCTGATTACTAGCCCTAAATTGCTCCTCTGTCACAACCTTTTTTAATGTGTTGCAGGTCTGAATGACAGGAAAGGATGTATATTTACTAATGAAATGAAGTTAACCCGACAAAACATCAAATATTTTGTCTTCACGTTGTCGGAAATTAAATACAAGTCAAAGTAAATTTAGAAATCACTACTTTTTTGTTTGCGTTTTCCATACTGTCCAAGCTTTTTTCTGACTTGGGGTTGTATTTGTGAATATGTTACATTGATTGTTGGCTTCTGGATAAGCTTTTTTTTAGCTAAAGTAAATCTGTTTCAGTACACTTGTTGGTTATAACATCATATACAGTAGTGATCATGTGTCAACTCAACTGTTTATAAATAATTTATAACCTAAACTATATTGTATACAATAGAGATGAATTGTATAGTTATGTGTGTGTGTGTGTGTGTGTGTGTGTGTGTGTGTGTGTGTGTGTGTGTGTGTGTGTGTGTGTGTGTGTGTGTGTGTGTGTGTGTATACACACAAAAATTCTATCTAATTAATTTGAGGAACAATATACTTTTTTAGCGTGTTTATATAAAAACTAGTTTACAAAATTGACATTTTCATAGAACATTGTATTTCACCATTTCAAGTAAAACATAAATTTTGGGTGGTATTAAATGAATAGATATTTCATCAGATATTTTCAATTTAAAATGATGAAATGTACTATCCATCTGTTTGTATGAAACAAGTGAAGTGAACAGCAGATAATGTGCAGCTCTTGTGTCCAGTGCAGGTGGTCATCCAGTGGGCGCAGGGAGTGTTTGGGAGGGTCCCGGAATGACTGGAATGTCATGAAGTGTGTATACAGGTGGACTGGGAAACAAGACCAGATTGGATCAGACAGTTAATTGGGAAACCAAGTCCCTGACAGTAAACCAACAGCTGCGCTTCACATTCGGCTCTACGGCTCAATCAGTGAGAACAGGCAGTGGAAGTTTCTGGAAATAATCTGCCTGGGTCTAAGTATCGCCATCATTTGGACAAACGTGATAACAATCATTTCCCCTCCTCTGTGTCGGACTGCAAACCTGCTGCCAAGGAACATTTCTGGAGGCTGCTTTCTCCACTTCTAAAGATTAATGAGCGAGCTCCGCCACAAATACATGATGTAGTCCTCTCAAGATAAATCAATAAAATTATGATAAGCTGTCTGCTTGAATCCCAAACATTAAACACTCAGCCAGTGCCAAACAGTTAAACTAATGCGCTATCACTTCTCACTTGCGAGACTTGGATGGCGGTTATGAATGGAAAGATGCATTTGGGGTGCACATGTTTGTGTTTTCAGTCATGTGGAACTCTTTGCCAAATTTTAACATGATGTGGAATTGTTTTCTGAGTGCGAAAATATTAAATTAAATGAAATCACATCAACACCATCCCCTCAATATTTTGTGTAAAATGCATTTGTAGCTCAATTAAATTGTAAGTATGCCAAACTATATTTAATGGGCTTTTCTCATTTTTATAAGCAGAAAGGTGTTAACTGAAATGCATTAAACAGCATTTAATTGCCAAACCCAAGTTCTTTGCAAGCATACTGATTTTAATTTAAATAGATTTTTTAAGTTATTTGAACTGCACAATACAATATGAATTTTTTTTCAGTATTAACATTTATATCCAATTTTAAAAAAGTATCTTTATTGTCACTATGTTTGACTGTTTGGCAGCGTCTTGTGCCTGAATAATAATAAAAATAAATATGTTAATGTTATTGGCTACTTCCAGCTGCTTTTGTTTCTGCCAGCCCATATTAATGTTATGTGTCTAATTATTTAGATTTGTGGCAAGTAGTCATATGAAAAGCTGGATCAAAAGGAAGTTGTTTCTGCAGAATAATATTTAGAATTGTCTTAAAACATATTTTATGATGTAAGCAACACAGCTACAGCGAATAAAATCGATAATGTGTGTTTTAAATTTTATAGTGTGCAAATTATCAAGGATTGACGACAATTTGTCATTGTTTGCACCAAGGGGGCCCCAAATAAAATTCTACTTAGGGCCCCCCTGAAGGCTTGGGCCGGCCCTGTATATCGTCGTTGGGCTGGCGGCAGGTAAACACAGGATGAGTATGCAGGCATGGGTCAGAGGCAGGCGGCTAGTATCAGAGTCAGTAAGCAGGCTAGAGATCAAGGCATGCGGCGAGGATCAAAGTCGGAGCTCAGGCAAAGGTACAAGGCAGTCAGGACTGGGTCAGTAAACAAAGCAAGGTCACAACGGGAAAGCAGACAAGGATGAGAAACACTCAGTAGTGTTAGCCAGGGCAGAACAAGACTTCGCATTGAGTGAGCGTGTGTGTGCTGCTTATATGTGTGAGTGTGTCATCAACTAGATGAGCTGCAGGTGTGCATGCTATCAGTGTAAGTGGATGACGTAATGTTTAGAAGTCCGGTGATGATGACCTCTGCTGGCCAGCGAGGGAAATGACTGGGACCGAGTCGGTGACACTTATAAGTTTTGCCTCTTTGTTGTCATCTCTGTTTGAAATATGCAATTGCAGCTACTTGTAGAATTATATTTTTTACTTGCTTTGAAAATTGGTGCATATAAAATAATGCAAATTAGACATTAAATTAAAAAGTTACAAACTGCTATGAGGCTTGGTTATGAACTTGCTCAACAATTTATTTCTGGTCATATTTAGCCTAAAAATTTAGGGACTGCAGCTGTATTTTGAGAAACTACATTTTATGACAATATTGGGCCCTATCATACACCAGGCACACTAAAGCAAAAGACGTGTTTGGTGCGAATTGTTACTATTTTCAGACCAATGCATCCCTAATTTTCTCGTTTTGTGCCTGGTTGTTTAAATAGAAAATGCATTTGCGCCGGTTTGTGGACTCATGGGTGGGTCAGTCTAGAAAAGAGGTGCATTAAGGCGCATTGTTAGAGCATTGCTATTTTGAGGAGATAAATTAGACTGTGCAATTGACCTGAAAGCTGGTCTAAAATCCAGTGCAGAATGTGTTATTTGTGTGCCTTTAATGCGTACACATTGCTTAATACACACAGGATTTACAGCAACAGATATCTATTAATACTATTGTTATTTTCTACATTAATAAAGCAAAAACACTGCCTCCATGCTGTCTTCATGTCGGGGGGCTTTTTTCAGTTCATTCATAACAATTTGTTTTTGTATAATATTATTATTATTAGCAGTATTATTTATTATATACATATTTATATTTGCTTTATTAAAAACAAGCTTAAATTTGTCCTCATGTCGGGTTTTGAACTATATGTGGCGACAGAATAGGACATGTGTTTGGACAACACAATCTCACGGCAATTCGTAACTTTTTCATTTAGTGGCTAATTCGTATGAATTCGTATGATCTAATTCGTACAATTTAGTACGATTTGCTTATCCCCCAATGACGGTTGGGGTTAGTGGTGGGGTCAGGTGCCACGCCTCCTTTTAAAAATCTTACCATTTCGTACGACTGAACTCGTACGAATTCGTACAAATTAGCCACTAAACTGGCAAAACGTAAAATACTTACGTTTTCTCGTAAGATCAGGCTGATTTGGATATACTTTGAGCTTAACAAACAAAATTAATATGTAGGTTAATGAATGTCATCAGTGGAATTCAGTTTTCTGTTTACCTTACTCCAAAAAAGTAAAGAGTAAAGAGAAAGTTAAGAGGCCGATGGAGGAGGCTCATTCTTTATACTCTCACTGCAGATGGTCTTTTTAACTGTTTTCTTGCTAGTGAAGCGTCAGTTTTTCCACACAAAGTCCACCATGTAAATAGCAAATGCTCCATGGTGTGACACAACTAAATCCTAATAGAAATAGGAGATGAGACTCATTAGTCTCAAAGCACACCCATAACTCATTAAGAGAATAAGCACATCCCTGTTAAACCATGCGCTGTGGCACAAACTGTATTTTTTCATCCTTAAAATATCAAAAGTGAATTCGGACAACCCCTTAAAGCTTTGCTCTATGAGCTTTAGACTTTGCACCTAGATCAGGCAGACAGTGTCACTCCACATTTGATATTTCCCATGGAATAATTTTTAAAAATGGGAATTTTAGGTAATATAAAATAAGGGTGTATTTTACCCACTCTGGTGTCTTAATTTCCATTTACACATTGTGCCCTAAATGCCAGTTGTGACAACAGTATATGTGCCAATTCAGGCAGAAGTGTGGGGGGAGTTAAATAAGACTTTTCTACAATAAAATAGATTCATACTTTTATTCATAATCCCATAATAATTGGAGTTCTTCTCCAGTCTGTTCTGAGGATTATATTCGTGACTTGTGGTTTTAATGCTCCAGGTGTGAAGTCACATTTTAGGCTGTTAAGTTTCGGTTTCTGGCCCAGATCTTCTGTAGTAAAAGTGACTGTTGTGCCAATAAATAAGACTCTAAATGGCTAAAACAGCCGTCAGTCATGGTCCCCTGCCAGTTTATTGGAGGGTTTGTGGTTTCCTGCATTTCGTCATTCTGTATCATCCGGCCATATTCTTATGATTCAGAAGAGTTTCCTGAGCCCTAGCCGAATACTAAATATGTGAAATTATCATTAAACCACATCACTGCATTGGTCTCAACTGCTATTATTAAATCTGTCTCATGGCATAATCCTCATAATTCCAGCAGGTTCAAACACACAGTGGAGGAACAGGATGAAAAGAGAAAGTGTCCACAGTGCACTAATTAAAATAAAGCTACATTATTGGAAACAACGGTTCAAATAAAGAAGCATGTCATTGGAATCTTTCGATTTAACTAAGAGTATTTAACCATTTTTGATTAAATACTGATTTTCTTTTAAATGTTTGGGTGGCTTGTTTACACAACACCACCAATACAAATGTAACAGAACTGAAAACAGTAACATTCTTTATTATGGAAATCATTCTCCAAATTATTTAAATGATTGGTTGCAAAATTTTAATGGTATTTTTGCAAAAATTTAAATAAAATAAACACACAGACAAAAAATAACATTTGTAACCTTTATCAGATTTTATTTCAATCGGTTTTAATGTAATAATTTGAACAGAAATTCTTAAAAATTTAATATTTTTCCCCACACAATTGAAGTCAATGACAACCACTTAAAAAATGTAATTAAGATAGACTGAGATTGATTAATTAGATATAAACTTAGATATAAATAAATAAAAGGAGATTAAATCAAGGTCATCATTATATTACTAATTATTATTATTGGGTGGCATGGTGGCTCAGTGGTTGTCACTGTCACCTCACAGCAAGAAGATTGCTGGTTCGAGACCCTGGACCAGTTGACATTTCTGTTGGCGTGGGTTTCCTCTGGGTGCTCCGGTTTCCCCCACAGTCCAAAGACATGCGCTATAGGTGAATTGGGTAAAACAAAATACTGGGTTGTGGCTGGAAGGGCATCCACTGAATAAAAACATATGCCGGAATGGTTGGTGGTTCATTCCGCTGTGGCAACCCCTGATAATTAGGGACTAAGCAAAAGGTAAATTAATAAATTATTATTATTTTAAATCTATTTTGAGAATGATGTGAGCAATTAAAAAATCTCATATTTTGTTCCAGACTTCTAAACTTAGATATAAATTTCTAAGCTTAGAATTCTGAGAAAAAATCCAGGATTTCTATATATTAATTTTAAATAGCAAGAAATACACTACACAATGGCATTGTGTGAAATAAAACAAACAATCAATCAAGTAAAAATAGCAAAAATAAATATTACAGTACATTTTAATGTTTTATAATTGACAATATCATAGATAATTCTTAATTGCTTTTATTTGAAACTTTTATAAGAATACTTTTGTTTATAACATTACAATTTGAATAGATATTCACAATAATTCAAACCCAGAGCACTTGTAAACGTTTTATGTAGCTTTAATTCAAAAGTTGTTTCTAATTACCTAAATAAACATGCACGAGTTGTCGACTTTTCACAGATGGCCCTTTTTTAATGTGTCCCACATGCATTGTGACCTGGCCTTGACCCAAACGCTTAGCAGAAACTGACAAATTCGGAGCAGACGTATCCGTACTGATTTAAATCTCTAGACATGTCTTTCACCAAGCCAGAGAACAGCATATAAAAATGCCAGCGTTTCATTACCTGCACAACCACTGCTTTTGTTTCCTTAATGAAAGACGTTCAGCCACCAGAAGGAAAATAACAACAGGCACACAGTGAACATCATCCATCAACACCTATGGTTGCGCTGAAAATGATCCTAAATCACTTTTTGCAAGGAGGCTGAGCAGACACTGAGAGCCGGTGTGGAAAACTCTTCAGTTGGGCCTTGTTTTTCTTGGCATGGCATGGAGAAATGACAACATTACCCTTCCTGCTAAAGGAAAGTTGTTCCCTGTGGGGTCAAGGTAAAGGGTTCATTCAGGATCAAACCCAAGGTATTCCAAAACAACATGCTTTTTAGTTTTGTTTTTGTGAAAAAGAGAGACAATCTTCCTCTTGCGACTTACACATTCACTGAAAAGTTTCTAGACGATCAGGAGAACAATATAAACCTGCTTATATTCTTGAATAAGTAAAATATTTAGAATTGCTTTTGTGAATAAAACCAGGATGATCTCAAAAGGAAACGCAATTTTACATTTTTGGTATACTCTAAAAAAAAAATCCATAAATGTGCAGTTTTTTTCTGGCAGCTGGGGTGCCGGAAAAATAAGTTAAATAACAGCTTTAAAATGACTAAAAAATTACTGTAAAATAACAGACTTTAAATTACTGAAAATTACTGTAAAATAACAGACTTTGAATTACTGAAAATTGCCGTAAAATAACAGACATTAAATTACTGAAAATTACTGTAAAATAACAGACATTAAATTATTGAAAATTACTGTAAAATAACAGACATTAAATTACTAAAAAATAACTGTAAAATAACAGACATTAAATGACTGAAAATTGCCGTAAAATAACAGACATTAAATTACTGAAAATAATTGTAAAATAATAGACTTTAAATTACTGAAAATTACTGTCAAATAACAGACATTAAATGACTGAAAATTGCCATAAAATAACAGACATTAAATGACTGAAAATTACTGTAAAATAGCAGACGTTAAATTCCTGAAAATTACAGTAAAATAACAGACGTTAAATTCCTGAAAATTACAGTAAAATAACAGGCATTAAATTACTAAAAAATTACAGTAAAATAACAGACATCAAATTACTGAAAATTACTGTAAATAACAAACATTAAATTACTGAAAATTGCTGTAACATAACAGACATTAAATTACTGAAAACTACTGTAAAATAACAGACATTAAATTACTGAAAGTTACTGTAAAATAACAGACCTTAAATGACTGAAAATTACCATCAAATAGCAGACATTAAATGACTGAAAATTACTGTAAAATAACAGACGTTAAATTCCTGAAAATTACAGTAAAATAACAGGCAATAAATTACTGAAAATTACAGTGAAATAACAGACATTAAATTACTGAAAATTGCTGTAAAATAACAGACATTAAATTACTGAAAATTACTGTAAAATAACAGACATTAAATTACTGAAAGTTACAGTAAAATAACAGACATTAAATCACTGAAAATTACTGTAAAATAACAGACATTAAATCACTGAAAATTACTGAAAAAAACAGACATTAAAATCACTGAAAATTACTGAAAAAAACAGACATTAAAATCACTGAAAATTACTTTAAAATAAAAGACATTAAATCACTGAAAATTACTGTAAAATAACAGACATTAAATCACTGAAAATTACTGAAAAAAACAGACATTAAAATCACTGAAAATTACTGAAAAAAACAGACATTAAAATCACTGAAAATTACTTTAAAATAAAAGACATTAAATCACTGAAAATTGCTGTAAAATAACAGACATTAAATTACAGAAAATTACTGTAAAATAACAGACATTAAATTACAGAAATTTACTGTAATATTACAGACGTTAATTTACAGAAAATTCCTGCAATTAATGTCTGTTATTTTGAAGTAAATTTCTGTAATTTAGTGGTCGTTATTTAACTTTTTTTTTTTTTTCTGACACCCCAGCTGCCGGAAAAAAACCCATAAAATTATGGATTTATTTTTTACAGTGTACAAATTTGTACAGGTTCAGTAGTACGAAAATGTGCAGTTTTTTAAAAAGAGGTGTGGCACCAAACCCCACCCCTAACTGTCATAGAGGGATAAGCAAAGCGTACTAAATTGTACAAATTATTTCCTTAACGTCCGTGATTTTATGGTAAATTTCTGTAATTTAGCTTTCATTATTTTACCTTTTGTTCCGACACCCCAGCTGACAACATATGATTTTGGTTAATTGTAACTCATTCATTCATTTATTTTCTTTTCAGCTTTGTCTCTTTATTAATCTGGGGTCGCCACAGCGGAATGAAACATAAACTTATCCAGCTCATGCTTTACATGTTGCCCTTTCAGCCGCAACCCATCACTGGGAAACATCCATACACTCTCATTTAAACAAATACACTACGGACAATTAAGCCTACCCACTTCACCTATACCACATGCCTTTTGAACTTGTGGGGGAAACCGGAGCACCCCGAGAAAACCCACGCGAACACTAGGAGAACATGCAAACTCCACACAGAAACGCCAACTGACCCAGCCAAGGCTCGAACCAGCAACCTTCTTACTGTAGGGCAAACATGCTACCCACTGTGCTACAGCCTTAATTTATAACTTATTAAACTGGGTTTGTCATGTTCCAACTTAATTGAATGAGTTAACAAAGTTCTTTTAAGTCAGTTTAACATAATATAAATTCAAATGACTCATAAAGGTTATTTGATTCAGCTTGAAAATGTACAGCAACCATTATTTTTTTTACTGTGTAGTTTTACAGCTTAGTTTTTACTGTAATTTACGATACCAACCCAAACAACATATCACGTCAAGCTATTAAAAACTTGAAGTTTGCAATATCAAAATTTGTTGGACAAGGATGAAGTTCACATAACGCAATTCAAAAGCATTAATAAATGTTAATTTACGTGTATTTTTTTACAGTGTTTATCAATTTCTTTTAAAGTATGACCCTTTTTTGCAAAAACAAAACATATTTCAAATAACCAACCAGCTCAGATTCCCATTGAATACTCCACCATAGAAATACTATTAATATAAATAATACAAATACCTTTTAGCTGTCAATTCTGACTTTCTCACTTTGCTAGTTTCTACATAAGAATTTAGCCTTTTTTGTAAAATGACGAGTTTATATTGAACTGAGTTGAATATATCTTTCATGCCGTTCATGCTAGAACATAAATTACATTAACTAATGGAACACTCTAAGTTGACCATACAAAGTCTATGGGAATGTCCCACTAAAGAGTAAACAAAATGAATAACTAAGAAAGGGTGAGTAAAGGAATAATCCATACACAATAAAAATTCTGTGAATAAATATGTCAACGGCGGTTCATTCCGCTGTGGCAAACCCCTGATGAATAAAGGGACTAAACTGAAGGAACAAGAATAAATGAAAATGTCAACACTAACCAACACATTAGGTTGCTATTGATGATCATTCTTTTCTGCATAAGTACATTTTCCAAAATAGCTTCTCTTTTTGTTCAATGTGGAGAACAATTATTGTTAGATTTGTTTAAGGTGCCACCCAATAATAATAATAATAAATTATTCCATAAATAATGACAATATCTTAAAGAATGTTGGTAATCAAACAGTGCAGATTCGTATTGATTTCCATTATATTTTAGACCATATACAGTGGAAGAAAGCTGGAATCGAAACTGCTTTGTTTACAACATTTTTCCAAATATCTTATTTTGTTTTCAACTAGAACGCCACAAGGGTCAGTAAATTTGAGTTAACAGTAACAGTCCTCTCAAAAATAAAAAAGGTCATCTTTTACAATCATTTCGTTCCAAATATTTTCAATCTGTTGGTATAAATTTGGCTCCCATTTACATCTTTTTTAAAACTATGCAAATGAAAGTCTATGGGATTCGAAACTTGATTAAATTACCAACATGCTTTACTTTTGTTCCACAAAGGAAAAATCAATCACAAAGGTTTGGACTGACATGAAGTGGAGTAAATATTTTCGAAATCCTCCTCCTTTACACATGTTTTTAAAGTGGTTGTAAAGAAAGAAACATCATTTGAGCAGCAAATCAACCAAAATCATAAGAAAGCTGTGTTTGTTTGGACAGAAAAATCATAAAAGAGTCTTCCTTGTTTACCTGTGCTAGTCTGCGCTCTGCTTTGTTTGCGATCCGTGGTGTATTTTTCATACCTAAGTCATGTTTGTCCTGATTTGTGTTTATTTGCTCGTGTTTTTATTGATTTGTCTGTTTGGGAGCGCATTTGACGGGCTACATTCATCATGTGTTGTTTAGACACGGCTGTGATCAGTGCAGCTGGGTGCTTGGCAGGGTTTGAGGGGGTCATAAATATATTTCCCATTCATTTCGCAAAGCCACGAATTGTTTCCCCAAGGGGATCGTTCTTCGTCTCACTTTGATCACAGTATATCATACACAAACATCTAAATCGGATGGCTAATCAAAAACGTCTTCCACAGAGGGAAAATGCATGGCTGGCTTCGACCACAACTGAAAACAAATCCACTTAGCCTGGGTTTTGCCTATGTGTCAAGGGGAACGGCGAAGCCACAAATCAAACCAGTCCAAACTTCTGCAGCTATCGAATCACCAGCTGCTCTCTTATATGACCGAAGACGCTCCAGAAGTTGGCCGACACGATAAAGCGTCAGCCCAGAAATTAAAATGCTAACTCACGTGCTCTTCACAGATAGCCAAACCATAATATTAGTCCTTCGACATGGCTTTCCATAACATTTACATCACATGATCCTCTTCAGCGTTTTGGTAGGATTTACATTGTAAACAGTGGTGTAAATTAACAAATTACAAATACTTAAATTAACTGAATAGTTTTTCTCATGAATTGTAATTCACTAAGTAGTTTTAAAATTGTGTACTTTTACTTTCCCTTGAACCTGAAGTCACTACATTATTATTTAGTGTCTATGGGGATAAGAAAATCTGTCGTGTGATTCCTGTCCAATCAAATAGCACATAGAAGGCAAATCGCATCATAATGAACTACCTCAAGACGTGAGCCATTTATAATAGCAGCAAACTGTTTGGAAGTATTAAAAGTGTCCAAGAAGATGTCCAAAATTTTTACAATCATTGACCCAGAGAGTGTTTAGATGCATGTCACTGATAAGATGACGACAGATGTTTACTTTATGTTGACTAAAATGGCCTTAAACACCCAGCAGGCACAAGACGTCAATATGGCATCAGATTGACATTGTAACCCAATGTCGTGAGGATGTTGCATTTTGTTTGGAAATGAAAATCGTTTTACGTCACAATTGAATGTCAGGCTGACATCAATGTCCAACAGCCAACCTAAAATCAACCAAATATGAACATCTAATGACATTACAGCTTGACGATGTGTCAACATTACCACTATCACATGCTGAATTTTGGTAGCCATACCTGATGAATAAATGTCAGTATTTGACGTCAATATGATGTTGGTTTAAGACATTGGCAACGTTGGATTTTGGTCACTTTACAACACAACCTAAAATCAACCAAATATCAACATCATTCGACGTTTTTAGGACATTAAAATAACATTGTCTTTCGACGCGGACTAGACTTTGACTTCTGGTCACCTGACATCACAACCTAAATCTAACCTAATATTAACATCTTATTATATTGTGTGCCTTCTGGGCAATCACTAAATGCACTACAGAATGTTACGTTTACACACGTCCACAAATTACATGTAAATGCATCAGCTTTTTACAGCGAAAAACTCACTACTCTTGAGTATGAAAGTTCTGCTTTTATTCATACTTTCAGTAATATTTAATTAAAACATACTTTTACTCTACTTGCACTACATTTTTAAGCGAGTAATGGTACTTTTACTTGAGTTTGATTTGTCAGTACTGAATATTAAAGCTAATTTTTTTTATTAAATGTATTCTTTTTGTGCACTTAATTGAGAAATTTAATCCAGAAAGTCATAAAAATTCATGAAAACTTTTGTTTATACAAGGTAAATAAGAGACATGAACTATGTTGTAAACTTCATCTGAAAAAACTCAACTTGAACTTAGAGTTCATTAATACAGTTGAAGGCAAAATGATTAGCCCTTCTGTGAAATTTTCTACAGTAAGTGCTGTTTAACAGAGCAAAAAACAGTTAACATTTTTTCTTCTGGAGAAAGTCTTATTTCTTTTATAGTCTGGCTGGAATAAAAGCAGTTTTAAAAGTTTAAAAACAATTTTGAAGGTCAATATTATAAGCCTCGGCTAAAGAATTAGTATTTTTTGGGGGGGATTAGCTACACAACAAACCGCTTTTGTCCAATGACACCTAATAAACCTAACTTACCTAGTTAACCTAATTAATCTATAAGCTTTTAAACTGCACTTTAAGCTGAATACTAATACCTGGTGAAATATTATGTATTGTCATCATGCTAAAGACAAAGAAATGAATTCATTAATTTCCCTTTGGCTTAGTCTCTAATTATCACAGGTCACCACAGTAGAATGCACTGCCAACTAATTCAGCATATGTTTTTCAGCAGTGGATGCCCTTACAGCCACAACCCCGTAATGGGAAACACCCATACACTTTCCCATTCACACACACACTTATACACTACGGCCAATTTAGTTCATCCAATTCACCTATAGCGCATGTCTTTGGACCTTGTTTGAAATCTTCTCTCCATTAAACAGCACTTATGAAATATTTTTAAACTAATTAGAATTTCACAAGAGGGCTAATAATTTTGACTTCAACTGTACAATACAATTCAATAGTCTGGGGTCAGTGTTTTTAAGTTAAATTTTACTTAAAATGCATTTCTTCAGTATATTTGCATTCGGTTATTCAATAAAGTTAAAGACAATTATAATGTCATATTTTTTTTTAAATATATGCTGTTCCTTTGAACTGTTCATCAAAAGTAAAAGAATTTTTTTTTGTAATAATAATAATAATAAATATTCCTTGATGCTTCAAGCTAAACTCTTAAAAATAAAAGTTCCGTAAAAGAATCACTGTAAACTCTCTTTTTGTAATCTTTAATTATTTATATGAAAATAGCAGAAAACCTATTATAATGTGTCTGTCTGTTTTGCATTTTACTGTAAAACCCTTTAAAAAAATCCAACCAAGTGTTGATTTGTAATGTTTTTTTAATAACTCAGTGATCATTGAACATTTGCAGTCAGTAAGTAAACAAGTCTTCGGCAAGGTAAGTGAAAATATACCCATTCTATATAATTTCCCCCCTACTGTCCATCTACAGTAAACTAAACCCAAATGCACCAATATTGTGGAAAACTAATCAAAAAATGAAATCTGTGGGAGTCTAAAAATGACTCCATCAGTAAACACAAAAATATGCTGCAATTTGCATTTTCCTTTGTTTCTTTACAAACAGACTAGGAAAATACTTCACCTATGCTGTCACAGATTATGTAAAAATGTGATTTTGGCAATCATGGTAATAGGTTTTATCAAAAAAACTGTCTAAATACAGTAGCAATCAGTTAAGGAAAAACAACTAAAAATAAAACAGTGCAAAAAATCCTCTTTAAGGCACTCGTATGGAATGTTTACAACATCCAACCTTACATTTATTTACAAAGTCAATCTCAAGAATCAAACGTGTATAAAACCCAAAGTCTCTTCAAAAGTACGACCACCATTAAACCCCCTTTTAACTCGACTAATCTACCAAATTAAGACCCTGCGAGCATCTGTTTCACAGACCAAGAACAAACCCGAAATCACTCAGACTGAAATAACCTGTGCTCGTTGTTAATGGAGAACCAACACAGCTGATTCCTGAGGAGATTGTCCAGACTTGCGGGCATCATAAATGTGCATGATCGGAGCTCTGATCGCTGTCGTGACTGTCGTCCTCATTGCTGGGAGAGCCGATAGGATGATGGAGTCCCACCATCGGGGAGAATTCAGAGGGTAAGAGAGTCCCTTTCTTTACGTTCACCAGCTCTTTCTCTCTAGCGGCGGCTCCCTGTTGACCTCCTTTCACCCGCTTCCACTTCATCCGTCTGTTCTGGAACCAGACCTTCACCTACGTGCAGAGCAAATGATGTTAATGTGGTCACAGAAAGTGTAGAAAAAGGTTAAGATGGCTGAACTCTAATAGGCAGAATTAAAATAAAACTAAATTCTAAGAAACATTAAAATTGATTTTGTTTTCATAATTCATTGTAATGCATTGAGTTTCTCAGGTGTGTGTGTGTGGGGGGGTACTTTTTACCAATTTTACCGTAAATATACAGACTAAATTATTACATTTTTACAGTTTATATTATATGTTAGGTATGTTTAGAATAATATGCAATTGCACTTTGAGCTGAATACTGGTGTCTTGCAAAGTAGCTAGTAAAATATAATGTACTGTCATCATGTCAAAGACAAAGAAAAGGAAAAATAATGCCTAGTACATTTTACCATGAATTACTGAAAACAAGTTTTTACACAAAGAGTTTACCAAGAGTTTATATAACAGAATGTTTCGTCAGGCATATTTAGAGTCATATGTGTGATACAGTTGAAATCACAATTATTAAGCCCCCTTTTATTTCTATTTTTCTTTGTTAAATATTTCCCAAATGATGTTTAACAGAGCAAGGAAATTTTCACAGTATGTCTGATAATATCTTTTCTTCTGGAGAAAGTCTTAATTGTTTTATTTTGGCTAAAATAAAAACAATTTTTTAATAAAATAAAAAAAAAACATTTTAATGTCAAAATTATTAGCCCCTTTAGGCTATATTTTTTCAATAGTCTACAGAACAAACCATCGTTAACCTAATTAACCTAATGAAGCATGTCACTTTAAGCTGTATAAAAGTCTCTTGAAAAACATCTAGTAAAATATTATGTACTGTCATCATGAAAAAGATAAAATAAATCAGTTATAAGAAATAATTTATTAAAACCATTATGTTTAGAAATGTGTTGAAAAAAAATCTCTCCCTTAAACAGAAATTGGGGAACAAAATAAATAGGGGGTCTAATAATTTTGATTGCAACTGTATATTAATGCTCTTAAGGATCCCAGTACAATCTCAAACAAATAAATTCACTGACATTGTATGATTTTAAATCTTTATACTTGACACTTTGAATGATTTATTATATATTATATGTAATTTATTATATAATACAATATGATCACATTTTCCTAAATGTAAATATATATATATATATATATATATATATATATATATATATATATATATATATATATATATATATATATATATATATATATATATATATATATATATATATATTTAAGTACAGGTAAGAATAAGTGTGTATAATTTTTTATATTTTAACTGTTACATAATTTTCCGGTTACCCTGA
This sequence comes from Danio rerio, assembly GCF_052040795.2. NCBI lineage: Eukaryota > Metazoa > Chordata > Actinopteri > Cypriniformes > Danionidae > Danio > Danio rerio. The sequence goes on along the minus strand of NC_141039.2, from coordinate 33,323,273 downwards.
ACATTAAAATTGACACTTTATTGGCATTTAATACGTTTTGTTGAGTTTTTGTTATTTTAGATTTATTGATAAGCAAGTAGCAAACATAACTTAAATTCAATTAAATAATTGAACTAATTAAAAAAATGATAATATAATTTTGCATATATTTTATTATATTTTGCATAAATTTAATATATTTTATTGTCATATTTTTATTTGATCATTTATTATGTATTTATTGCTAACATAAGGTTATCAGCAAACAATATGACAAATAATAGACAAATAGAAGTTTTTGAATTATTAATTTTTTTTTCAAAATGTTTGGCAGAGCTGTTATTCAGTAGTCAATTACACACAATGTTTACATGACTTGAGTATCTTAGCAACGCAGACGTCCAAGATCTGCATCAGGGAAACTCAACGCCACTTTGTGCGACCGCATGTTAGGGTGTGTGTTATAGCACTTTCCAGAAAGACTTGTTTTGGCACACAGACCCCGCTCTAAAACCACCATCGAGCCCCTCTGTATCTTCATACGTGTGCATGTGTATCAGATTGGATGAGTGACAGATTTAAAGCTTTTGCCAACACAGCACTCAGATCCCACACATACAGACCACATACATAAACCAAGTAAAACACCTCATTTCAGATCTGCTTTTAATCTTTAAGCTTCCCCATATGGTACTTTTTTGTTTTTTATCCTGGCTAAAATATATGCTAAGTATATTTTAAACTGTGAGGCTCAATGAACTCAAAGACTTTTGGTGCTTGTTCAAACTACTTGTTTAAAATGAGTAGAAACGACACAATTCTTACGATTTTTTGGGAGGACAACTTAATCGTTTATATTGAATCTACTTGTTGAATCTACTTTTTGTAAAGACGATTAATAAATTTGTGCTGTGACAGCTTTTTTTCAAATAATAAAAAATATGTTACTTTCAGCCTATGTTATGTACGGATTTTAAAATACAGCCGATTTTGTCTGTTAAAAATGACCTTTCCTATTTTTATTTTTGCTTTAAATATTTCGGACATTAAAAAAGATTTTCTTCAAATGTATTTTTATAGAAATAATTTGGCTAAATACATATTATTAAATACGTATTTAAAAAAAAAAGACATGGCCATAAGTGTTTTTTTTTTTTTTTCTTTTGTAGAATATACATATAAAGTGCTCAGCATATTGAGTACACCCCGTTTTGAAAATGAATATTTTTATCAATTTCTCAGTGAATGCAGGCAATCTGCATTTAAACAAAACAGATTTATTAAACAGATATATTTATTAAAATAATATTTTAGTCAACAAACATATTTTGAAATTGAAAGATACTACAACTAAATTCAAGCAAAATATTGAAAAAAAAACACAATTTCAATAATTTTTTTCCCTCTTTTTAAAATGTGTATTAAATATTTTTTCTATAACACAAATTTGGGTGTACAGATTTTTGGACCGTTATCATAAGTTATTTCATTAGATTAGCTCCAGATTTGGCTAATGTATATGCACAGATATAATATTGTATAGCTTCCTATTAAAAATATGAATTTAAAAAATAGATTTGTGAGGGCTGTACTTATATATGCTGAGCACTGTATACACCCATCAGCTATTTTAAAATGCATTTCAGGGTCAAGAAAACAATGTAGATTAAGATCTAAAGTATCCATTATATAAAATAAAACATGATCTAAACTAATTCCAGTCTAAAATAGTTTGAGGTAACAGAAATATATAATATTATTTGTCTCATTTTTGTCTGATAAAATGACTTTTCTTTATTTTTTATTTTTGCTTCAAATATTTCGGACATCAAATAAGATTTTCTTCAATTATTACATTAATGTATTTTCTTCTAAATAATTACATGGCATGAATGTTTTTTTTTCTTTTTTTTGTAGAATATTTAAATAAGTTGCTCAGCATAACTGACTATACCCCGTTTTGAAAATAAATAATGAATGTTTATCCATTTCTCAGTAAATGCAGGCAATGTTTTTTTCATGCATTTAAACAAAACAGATTTATTAAACAGATATATTTGTTAAAATAATATTTTATTTACCAAACATATTTAGAAATTGATAGATAAAACATTAAAACAATTAAATTCGAGCATAATATTGCAAAAACTAATGACAAATCTCATGTGAATTTTTCAATTTCTTTCCTTTTTTCTTGATTTTTCTCTTTTTTAAATTTGTATTTAATATTTTTTTATTACATATAAATTTTTATAGTAATAGTTTTTAGACCGTTTTTGTAAGTTATTTTGTTAGATAAATTCCAGATTTGGCTTCAGTACTGACTAAACTATAGTATATGCACAAACATAATATTGTATAGCTTCCTATTACAGGGTTTCTGCAGGTTTCACCAAGTTAAATTTAGGACTTTTAAAGACATTTTCAAGGCCATTATAAAACAGCCCAGAAGGAAAAGATTGTTATTTTCATTCATTCATTTTCTTGTCGGCTTAGTCCCTTTATTAATCAGGGGTCGCCACAGCGGAATGAACCGCCAACTTATCCAGCACGTTTTTACGCAGCGGATGACCTTCCAGCCGCAACCCATCTCTGGGAAACATCCACACAAACACTCATACACTACAGACAATTTAGCCTACCCAATTCACCTGTAGCGCATGTCTTTGGACTGTGGGGGAAACCAGAGCACCCTGAGGAAACCCACGCTAACGCAGGGAGAACATGCAAACTCCACACAGAAACGCCAACTGAGCGGAGGCTCGAACCAGCAACCCAGCGACATTCTTGCTGTGAGGCGTCAGCACTACCTACTGCGCCACAGCGTCGCCTAGATTGTTATTTGACCTATCAAAAAAATATTAAATTAATATATTAAAAAATACATTTAATAGTACAAGAATAATTGAATTTAAAAAAATATATATTTGAGACATTTCTTAGCAAAAGATTTAAAACATTGTGTAAAAACAAGCAAGCTCTACTTGTATCCACACACTTTTTTTTTCAAAATAAACTTTCTTTAAAATAAAAAAATAACAATAATTAAAGCTGCAAGCAGCGATGATAGGGACCTCGCACCCGGGCTCACCGCCGCCCGGTGACCTTACGATGACAGAGAACAGCGAACAATAATAATTTAAGCCAATATATTAAAAAAATCTAAGAAAATAACAGATTTATGCTAAACTTCCTCCTGTCAGCAGGTGGCGATATAACTGTGACTTAAGATTGGCATGTAGATGTCTTCCGGAGAGGAATCTTATCAACCATGTGAAGTTTCAGGCACATGGTACATTGTGTGGCTGAGTTATAAGCCAAACTACCTTCTGCCAGCAGGTGGCGCTATGAAAGACTAAATATTATTATGTAGATGTGTTTAGGAGAGGACTTTCATCAACCATGTGACATTTTAGGCAGATCTGACATTGTGTGGCCGAGTTACAGGCCAAAATTTCTTCTGCCAGCAGATGGTGCTATGACTCTGACTCAATATTATTATGTAGATGTGTTTAGGAGAGGACTTTCATCAACCATGTGACATTTTAGGCAGATCGGACATTGTGTGGCCGAGTTACAAGCCAATCTACCTTCTGCTAGCAGGTGGCGCTATGACTGACTCAATATTGTTATGTAGATATGTTCAGGAGAGGACTTTTATCAATCATGTGAAGTTTCAGGCAGATCGGACATTGTGTGGTTGAGTTATAAGGACTTCCTGTTCCATGGCGAAGCGTTAAGGTTTGTCATGCCACCACAGACACGCCCCTTTGCAAAAACTCTACATCTTCACAATATATCATCGCTAGAGCTTTCAGATGACACGACTCTATTTTGGTGCTGATACGGGAAAGTTTGTGGGAGGAGTTTGTTATAGTGTCAAACATGTCATTTCCTGTGGCCAGCAGGTGGCGCTATAACTGTAACTGGATATCGGCACGTAAACCTGATCAGGTCAGGACTGTTATTAAATGTGTGAATTTTGAGGCAGATCGAATATTGCATGCCAGAGTTATAAAGACTTCCTGTTTTGTGGCGAATCATCAAAGTTTGGGAGGCCGCCACGGACACGCCCATCGATGAAAACTCTAAAGCTTCGCAATTTAACATCACCAAGGCTTTAAGATAACAAAACCCAATTTTGGTGTTTATCAGATAAAATCCCTAGGAGGAGTTCGTTAAAATACAACGCCTGAAAATGGCAAAAGCGCCACTTTTTCGCCACAGGACGTTAAAAATATCCGACTTCCTGTTGGGTTTGAGATATGGCTCCAAGAGACTTTTTCGTATGTTTTGCCATGTTTGAGGTGTGTGCCAATTTTTGTGCATGTGCGTGATTCGTGGATCGGGGGCTTGTCCGTTTAATTTTTCTAGGTGGCGCTGTCGAGTCATTTTGCCACGCCCACTTCAATATTGTTATGTGGATGTGTTCAAGAGATGACGTTTATCAACCATGTGAAGTTTCAGGCAGATCGGACATTGTGTGGTTGAGTTATAAGGACTTCCTGTTCCATGGCGAAGCGTTGAGGTTTGTCATGTCGCCACGGACACGCCCCTCTGCGAAAACTCTAGATCTTCACAATATATCATCGCTAGAGCTTTCAGATAACACAACCCAATTTTGGTGTTGATACGATAAAATTTGTGGGAGGAGATTATAACTCCGTAAATCATGTCATTTCCTGTGGCCAGCAGGTGGCGCTATAACTGTATCTGGATATTGGCATGTAAACGTGTTCAGGTCAGGACTCTTATCAAACGTGTGAATTTTGAGGCAGATCGGATTATGCATGCCTGAGTTATAACGACTTCCTGTTTTGTGGCGAATCGTCAAAGTTTGCGAGGCCGCCACGGACACGCCCATCGATGAAAACTCTAAAGCTTCGCAATTTAACATCGCCAAGGCCTTTAGATGACAAAACCCAATTTTGGTGTCGATCGGATAAAATCCCTAGGAGGAGTTCGTTAAAATACAATGCCTGGAAATGGCAAAAAAGCCACTTTTTCGCCGCAGGAAGTCAAAAATATCCGACTTCCTGTTGGGTTTGAGATATGGCTCTAAGAGACTTTTTCGTATGTTTTAGCGTGTTTGAGGTGTGTGCCAATTTTCGTGCATGTGCGTGATTCGTGGATCGGGGGCTCGTCCGTTTAATTTTTCTAGGTGGCGCTGTTGAGTCATTTTGCCACGCCCACTTCCGAAGCCCATAACAAACGTAAATTTTCGCCACTTCTGAGGTGTGTGCAAAGTTTCGTGAGTTTTCGGGCATGTTTAGCCCCTCAAAACCGCGATTCATTCCGCGGAAGAAGAAGAAGAAGAATAATAATTAAAGCTGCAAGCAGCGATGATAGGGACCTCGCACCCGGGCTCACCGCCGCCCGGTGGCCTCAGGACGACAGAGAACAGTGAACAATAACAATTTAAGCCGATAAATATAAAAAAACCTGAGAAATCCACAGATTTATGCCAAACTTCCTCCTGTCAGCAGGTGGCGCTATGACTGTGACAGTATTGTCATGTAGATGTCTTCAGGAGAAGACTTTTATCAACCATGTGAAGTTTCAGGCAGATCGGACATTGTGTGGCTGAGTTAAAAGCCAAACTACCTGTTGCCAGCAGGTGGCGCTATGACTGTGACTCAATATTGGCATGTAGATGTCTTCAGGAGAGGACTTTTATCAACCCTGTGAAGTTTCAGGCTGATTGGACATTGTGTGGCTGAGTTATAAGCAAAACTACCTTCTGTCACTAGGTGGCGCTATGACTGACTCAATATTGGCATTTAGATGTCTTCAGGAGAGGAATTTAATCAACCGTGTGAAGTTTCAGGCAGATCAGACATTGTGTGGTTGAGTTATAAGGACTTCCTTTTTCATGGCGAAGCGTTGAGGTTTGTCATGCCGCCACGGACACGCCCCTCTGCAAAAACTCTAGATCTTCACAATATATCATCGCTTGAGCTTTCAGATACACAACCAACCAAATTTGGTGCTGATATAAAAACATTTGTGGGATGAGTTTATTACTTTGTAAATCATGACATTTCCTGTGGTCAGCAGGTGGCGCTATAACTGTATCTGAATATCGGCATGTAAACTTGTTCTGGTCTGGACTCTTATTAAACATGTAAATTTTGAGGCAGATCGGATAATGCATGCCTGAGTTATAATGACTTCCGGTTTTGTGGCGAATCGTTAAAGTTTGTGAGGCCGCCACGGACACGCCCATCGACAAAACCTCTAAAGCTTCGCAATTTAACATCGCCAAGGCCTTTAGATGACAAAACCCAATTTTGGTGTCGATAGCATAAAATCCCTTGGAGGAGTTCGTTAAGATACAAAGCCTGGAAATGGCAAAAATGCCACTTATTTGCCGCAGGAAGTTAAAAATATCCGACTTCCTGTTGGGTTTGAGATATGGCTCCAAGAGACTTTTTCGTATGTTTTGGCATGTTTGAGGTGTGTGCCAATTTTCGTGCATGTGCGTGATTCGTAGATTAGGGGCTCGTCCATTTAATTTTTATAGGTGGCGCTGTCGAGTCATTTTGCCACGCCCGCTTCATTATTGTTATGAGGATGTGTTCAGGAGAAGACTTTTATCCACCATGTGAAGTTTCAGGCAGATCGGACATTGTGTGCTTGAGTTATAAGGACTTCCTGTTCCTTGGCGAAGCGTTGAGGTTTGTCATGCCGCCACGGACACGCCCCTCTGCAAAAACTCTAGATCTTCACAATATATCATCGCTAGGGCTTTTAGATAACACAACCCAAATTTGGTGCTGATACAAAAAAAATTTGTGGGAGGAGTTTGTTACGATGTAAAACATGTCATTTCCTGTGGCCAGCAGGTGGCGCTATAACTGTATTTGGATATTGGCATGTAAACTTGTTCAGGTCAGGACTCTTATCAAACGTGTGAATTTTGAGGCAGATCTGATAATGCATGCCAGAGTTATAAAGACTTCCTGTTTTGTGGCGAATCGTCAAAGTTTGCGAGGCCGCCACAGACACGCCCATCGACGAAAACTCTAAAGCTTCGCAATTTAACATCGACAAGGCCTTTAGATGACAAAACCCAATTTTGGTGTCGATAGCATAAAATCCCTAGGAGGAGTTCGTTAAAATACAACGCCTGGAAATGGCAAAAACGCCACTTTTTCGTCGCAGGAAGTCAAAAATATCCAACTTCCTGTTGGGTTTGAGATATGGCTCCAAGAGACTTTTTTGTATGTTTTGGCATGTTTGAGGTGTGTGCCAATTTTCGTGCATGTGCGTGATTCGTGGATCGGGGGCTTGTCTGTTTAATTTTTCTAGGTGGCGCTGTCGAGTCATTTTGCCACGCCCACTTCCGAAGACCATAAAAAACGTAAATTTTCGCCACTTCTAAGGCGTGTGCAAAGTTGCGTGAGTTTTCGGGCTTGTTTAGCCCCTCAAAATCGCGATTCATTGGAGAGAAGAATAATAATAATAATAAACGGAGCAATTCCAATAGGGCCTTGCACCGTTCGGTGCTCGGTCCCTAATAATAATAATAATAATAATAATAATAATAAACGGAGCAATTCCAATAGGGCCTACGCACCGTTTCGGTGCTCGGTCCCTAATTAAAGCTGCAAGCAGCGATGAAAGGGACCTCGCACCCAGGCTCACCGCCACCCGGTAGCCTCAGGATGACAGAGAACAGCGAACAATATTAATTTCAGCCGATATATATAAAGAACCTGAGAAAAATCACAGATTTATGCCAAACTTCCTCCTGTCAGCAGGTGGCGCTATAACTGTGACTCAAGATCGGCATGTAGATGTCTTTAGGAGAGGCATCTCATCTAACCTGTGAATTTTCAGGCAGATCGGACATTGTGTGGCTGAGTTATAAGCCAAACTACCTTCTGCCAGCAGGTGGCGCTATGACTGACTCAATATTGTTATGTGGATGTGTTCAGGAGTGGACTTTTATCAACCATGTGAAGTTTCAGGCAGATATGAGATTGTGTGGAGATTGTGTTATAAGACAAACTACATTCTGCCAGCAGGTGGCGCTATTAAAGACTCAATATTATTATGTAGATGTGCTCAGGAGAGGACTTTTATCAACCATGTGAAGTTTCAGGCAGATCGGACATTGTGTGGCTGAGTTATAAGCCAAACTACCTTCTGCCAGCAGGTGGCGCTATGACTGACTCAATATTGTTATGTATATTTGTTCAGGAGAGGACTTTTATCAACCATGTGAAGTTTCAGGCAGATCAGACATTGTGTGGTTGAGTTATAAGAACTTCCTGTTCCATGGCGAAGCGTTGAGGTTTGTCATGCCGCCACGGACACGCCCCTCTTCAAAAACTCTAGATCTTCACAATATATCATCGCTTGAGCTTTCAGATAACACAACCCAAATTTGGTGCTGATACGAAAAAATTTGTGGAAGGAGTTTATTACTCTGTAAATCATGACATTTCCCGTGGCCAGCAGGTGGCGCTATAACTGTATCTGGATATTGGCATGTAAACATGTTCTGGTCTGGACTTATATTAAACATGTGAATTTTGAGGCAGATCGGATAATGCATGCCTGAGTTATAATCACGTCCGGTTTTGTGGCGAATCGTCAAAGTTTGCGAGGCCGCCACGGACACGCCCATCGACAAAACCTCTAAAGCTTCGCAATTTAACATCGCCAAGGCCTTTAGATGACAAAACCCAATTTTGGTGTCGATAGGATAAAATCCCTAGGAGGAGTTCGTTAAGATACAAAGCCTGGAAATGGCAAAAATGCCACTTATTTGCCGCAGGAAGTTAAAAATATCCGACTTCCTCTTGGGTTTGAGATATGGCTCCAAGAGACTTTTTCGTATGTTTTGACGTGTTTGAGGTGTGTGCCAATTTTCGTGCATGTGCGTGATTCGTAGATCAGGGGCTCGTCCGTTTAATTTTTATAGGTGGCGCTGTCGAGTCATTTTGCCACGCCCACTTCAATTTTGTTATGGGGATGTGTTCAGGAGAGGACTTTTATCAACCATCTGAAGTTTTAGGCAGATTGGACATTGTGTGGTTGAGTTATAATAACTTCCTGTTCCATGGCGTAGCGTTGAGGTTTGTCATGCCGCCACGGACACACCCCTCTGCAAAAACTCTAGATCTTCACAATATATCATCGCTAGGGCTTTCAGATAACACCACTCAAATTTGGTGCGGACACGAAAAAATTTGTGGGAGGAGTTTGTTACGATGTAAAACATGTCATTTCCTGTAGCCAGCAGGTGGCGCTATAACTGTATCTGGATATCGGCAAGTACACGTGTTCAGGTTAGGACTCTTATCAAACGTGTGAATTTTGAGGCAGATCTGATAATGCATGCCTGAGTTATAACGACTTCCTGTTTTGTGGCGAATCGTCAAAGTTTGCGAGGCCGCCACGGACACGCCCATCAACAAAAACTCTAAAGCTTCGCAATTTAACATCGCCAAGGCCTTTAGATGACAAAACCCAATTTTGGTGTCGATCGGATAAAATCCCTAGGAGGAGTTCGTTAAAATACAACGCCTGGAAATGGCAAAAACGCCACTTTTTCGCGGCAGGAAGTCAAAAATATCCGACTTCCTGTTGGGTTTGAGATATGGCTCCAAGAGACTTTTTCGTATGTTTTGGTGTGTTTGAGGTGTGTACCAATTTTCGTGCATGTGCGTGATTCGTGGATCGGGGGCTCGTCCGTTTAATTTTTCTAGGTGGCGCTGTCGAGTCATTTTGCCACGCCCACTTCCGAAGCCCATAAAAAACGTAAATTTTCGCTACTTCTGAGGCGTGTGCAAAGTTGCGTGAGTTTTCGGGCATGGTAAGGCCCTCAAAATCGCGATTCATTGGAGAGAAGAATAATAATAATTAAAGCTGCAAGCAGCGATGATAGGGACCTCGCACCCGGGCTCACCGCCGCCCGGTGACCTTACGATGACAAAGAACAGCGAACAATAATAATTTAAGCCAATATATTTTTAAAAATCAAAGAAAATCACAGATTTATGCCAAATTTCCTCCTGTCAGCAGGTGGCGCTATAACTGTGACTCAAGATTGGCATGTAGATGTCTTCCGGAGAGTAATCTTATCAACCATGTGAAGTTTCAGGCACATGGGACATTGTGTGGCTGAGTTATAAGCCAAACTACCTTCTGCCAGCAGGTGGCGTTATGACTGACTCAATATTGTTATGTGGATGTGTTCAGGAGTGGACTTTTATCAACCATGTGAAGTTTCAGGCAGATCAGAGATTGTGTGGAGATTGTGTTTTAAGACAAACTACATTCTGCCAGCAGGTGGCGCTATGAAAGACTCAATATTATTACGTAGATGTGTTTAGGAGAGGACTTTCATCAATCATGTGACATTTTAGGCAGATCGGACATTGTGTGGCCGAGTTACAAGCCAAACTACCTTCTGCCAGCAGGTGGCGCTATGACTGACTCAATATTGTTATGTGGATGTGTTCAGGAGAGGACTTTTATCAATCATGTGAAGTTTCAGGCAGATCAGACATTGTGTGGTTGAGTTATAAGAAATTCCTGTTCCATGGCGAAGCGTTGAGGTTTGTCATGCCACCACAGACACGCCCTTCTGCAAAAACTCTAGATCTTCACAATATATCATCGCTAGAGCTTTCAGATGACACCACTCTATTTTGGTGCTGATACGGGAAAGTTTGTGGGAGGAGTTTGTTACAGTGTCAAACATGACACTTCCTGTGGCCAGCAGGTGGCGCTATAGCTGTAACTGGATATCGGCACGTAAACCTGATCAGGTCAGGACTGTTATTAAATGTGTGAATTTTGAGGCAGATCGAATATTGCATGCCAGAGTTATAACGTCTTCCTGTTTTGTGGCGAATCATCAAAGTTTGCGAGGCCGCCACGGACATGCCCATCGATGAAAACTCTAAAGCTTCGCAATTTAACATCACCAAGGCTTTAAGATGACAAAACCCAATTTTGGTGTTTATCAGATAAAATCCCTAGGAGGAGTTCGTTAAAATACAACGCCTGGAAATGGCAAAAGCGCCACTTTTTCGCCACAGGAAGTTAAAAATATCCAACTTCCTGTTGGGTTTGAGATATGGCTCCAAGAGACTTTTTCGTATGTTTTGCCATGTTTGAGGTGTGTGCCAATTTTTGTGCATGTGCGTGATTCGTAGTTCGGGGGCTCGTCCGTTTAATTTTTCTAGGTGGCGCTGTCGAGTCATTTTGCCACGCCCACTTCAATGTTGTTATGTGGATGTGTTCAAGAGATGACGTTTATCAACCATGTGAAGTTTCAGGCAGATCGGACATTGTGTGGTTGTGTTATAAGGACTTCCTGTTCCATGGCGAAGCGTTGAGGTTTGTCATACCGCCACGGACACGCCCCTCTGCGAAAACTCTAGATCTTCACAATATAACATCGCTAGAGCTTTCAGATAACACCACTCAATTTTGGTGTTGATACGATAAAATTTGTGGGAGGAGTTTATAACTCCGTAAATCAGGTCATTTCCTGTGACCAGCAGGTGGCGCTGTAACTGTATCTGGATAGTGGCATGTAAACGTGTTCAGGTCAGGACGCTTATCAATCGTGTGAATTTTGAGGCAGATCTGATAATGCATGCCTGAGTTATAACGACTTCCTGTTTTGTGGCGAATCATCAAAGTTTGTGAGGCCGCCACGGACACGCCCATCGATGAAAACTCTAAAGCTTCGCAATTTAACATCGCCAAGGCCTTTAGATGACAAAACCCAATTTTGGTGTCGATCGGATAAAATCCCTAGGAGGAGTTCGTTAAAATACAACGTCTGGAAATGGCAGAAACGCCACTTTTTTTCAGCAGGAAGTTAAAAATATCCGACTTCCTGTTGAGTTTGAGATATGGCACCAAGAGACTTTTTCGTATGTTTTGGCATGTTTGAGGTGTGTGCCAATTTTCGTGCATGTGCGTGATTCGTATATCAGGGGCTCATCCAATTAATTTTTTTAGGTGGCGCTGTCGAGTTGATTTGCCACGCCCACTTCAATATTGTTATGTGGATGTGTTCAGGAGAAGACTTTTACCAACCATGTGAAGTTTCAGGCTGATCAGACATTGTGGGGTTGAGTTATGAAGCCTTCCTGGTCAATGGCGAAGCATTGAGGTTTGTCATGCCGCCATGGACACGCCCCTCTCCGAAAACTCTAGATCTTCACAATATATCATCACTAGAGCTTTTAGATAACACTACCCAATTTTGGTGCTGATACGATAAAATTTGTGGGAGGAGTTTGTTACTCTCTAAAACATGTCATTTCCTGTGGCCAGCAGGTGGCGCTGTAACTGTATCTGGATATTGGCATGTAAACGTGTTCAGGTCAGGACTGTTATTAAATGTGTGAGTTTTGAGGCAGATCGGATAATGCATGTCTGAGTTATAACGACTTCCTGTTTTGTGGCGAATCGTCAAATTTTGCGAGGCCGCCACAGACACGCCCATCGACGAAAACTCTAAAGCTTCGCAATTTAACATCGCCAAGGCTTTAAGATGACAAAACCCAATTTTGGTGTCGATCGGATAAAATCCCTAGGAGGAGTTCGTTAAAATACAACGCCTGGAAATGGCAAAAACGCCACTTTTTCGCCGCGGGAAGTCAAAAATATCCGACTTCCTGTTGGGTTTGAGATATGGCTCCAAGAGACTTTTTTGTATGTTTTGGCATGTTTGAGGTGTGTGCTAATTTTCGTGCATGTGCGTGATTCGTAGATCGGGGGCTCGTTCGTTTAATTTTTCTAGGTGGCGCTGTCGAGTCATTTTGCCACACCCACTTCCAAGACCCATAATAAACGTAAATTTTCGCCACTTCTGAGGCGTGTGCAAAGTTCCGTGAGTTTTCGGGCATGTTTAGCCCCTCAAAATTGCGATTCATTCCGGAAAAGAATAATAATAATAATAATAATAATAATAAACGGAGCAATTCCAATAGGGCCTTGCACCGTTCGGTGCTCGGTCCCTAATTAAAGCTGCAAGCAGCGATGATAGGGACCTCGCACCCGGGCTCACCGCCGCTCAGTGGCCTCAAGATGACAGAGAAGAGCGAACAACAATAATTTAAGCCAATATATATAAAGAACCTGGGAAAATCACAGATTTATGCCAAACTTCCTCCTGTCAGCAGGTGGCGCTATAAATGTGACTCAAGATTGGCATTTAGATGTCTTCAGGAGAGGAATCTTATCAACCATGTGAATTTTCAGGCAGTTCTGACATTGTGTGGCTGAGTTATAAGGCAAACTTCCTTCTGCCAGCAGATGGCGCTATGCCAGACTCATTATTGTTATGTAGATGTGTTCAAGAGAGGACTTTTATCAACCATGGGAAGTTTCAGGCAGATCGGACTTTGTGTGGTTGAGTTACAATGCAAACTACCATCTGCCAGCAGGTGGCGCTGTAACTGTGACTTAAGATTGGCATGTAGATGCCTTCAGTAATGGAATTTAATCAACCATGTGAAGTTTCAGGCAGATCAGACATTGTGTGGCTGAAATATAAGCCAAACTACCTTCTGTCAGCAGGTGGCGCAATGACTGACTCAATAATGTTATGTAGATGTGTTCAGGAGAAGACTTTTATCAACCATGTGAAGTTTCAGGCAGATCGGACATTGTGTAGCTGAGTTATAAGCAAAACTACCTGTTGCAAGCAGGTGGCGCTATGACTGTGACTCAATATTGGCATGTAGATGTCTTCAGGAGAGGAATTTAATGAACCTTGTTAAGTTTCAGGCTGATTGGACATTGTGTAGCTGAGTTATAAGCAAAACTACCTTCTGTCAATAGGTGGCGCTATGACTGACTCAATATTGGCACGTATATGTGTTCAGGAGAGGACTTTTATCAACCCTGTGAAGTTTCAGGCAGATCGGACATTGTGTGGTTGAGGTATAAGGACTTCCAGTTCCATGGTGAAGCGTTGAGGTTTGTCATGCCGCCACAGACACGCCCCTCTGCGAAAACTCTAGATCTTCACAATATATCATCGCTAGAGCTTTCAGATGACACCACTCAAATTTGGTGCTGATACGATAAAATTTGTGGGAGGAGTTCGTTACAGTGTAAAACATGTCATTTCCTGTGGCCAGCAGGTGGCGCTATAACTGTATCTGGATATTGGCATGTAAACGTGTTCAGGTCAGGACGCTTATCAAACGTGTGAATTTTGAGGCAGATCGGATAATGCATGCCTAAGTTATAGCGACTTCCTGTTTTGTGGCGAATCGTCAAATTTTGCGAGGCCGCCACGGACACGCCCATCGACGAAAACTCTAAAGCTTCGCAATTTAACATCGCCAAGGCCTTTAGATGACAAAACTCAATTTTGGTGTCGATCGGATAAAATCCCTAGGAGGAGTTCGTTAAAATACAACGCCTGGAAATGGCAAAAATGCCACTTTTTCGCCGCAGGAAGTTAAAAATATCCGACTTCCTGTTGGGTTTGAGATATGGCTCCTTGAGACTTTTTCGTATGTTTTGGTGTGTTTGAGGTGTGTGCCAATTTTCGTGCATGTGCGTGATTCGTGGATCGGGGGCTCGTCGATTTAATTTTTCTAGGTGGCGCTGTCGAGTCATTTTGCCACGCCCACTTCCGAAGCCCATAACAAACGTAAATTTTCGCCACTTCTGAGCCGTGTGCAAAGTTTCGTGAGTTTTCAGGCATGTTTAGCCCCTCAAAACTGCAATTCATTCCGCGGAAGAAGTCGGAAGAATAATAATAATAAACGGAGCAATTCCAATAGGGCCTTGCACCGTTCGGTGCTCGGTCCCTAATTAAAGCTGCAAGCAGCGATGATAGGGACCTCGCACCCGGGCTCACCGCCGCCCGGTGACCGTACGATGACAGAGAACAGCGAACAATAATAATTTAAGCCGATATATAAAAACAAAATCTAAGAAAATCACAGATTTATGCCAAACTTCCTCCTGTCAGCAGGTGGCGCTATAACTGTGACTTAAGATTGGCATGTAGATGTCTTTCGGAGAGGAATCTTATCAACCATGTGAAGTTTCAGGCAGATCAGAGATTGTGTGGAGATTGTGTTTTAAGACAAACTACATTCTGCCAGCAGGTGGCGCTATGACTGACTCAGTATTGTTATGTAGATGTGTTCAGGAGAGGACTTTTATCAATCATGTGAAGTTTCAGGCAGATCGGACATTGTGTGGTTGAGTTATAAGGACTTCCTATTCCATGGCGAAGCGTTGAGGTTTGTCATGCCACCACAGACACGCCCCTCTGCAAAAACTCTAGATCTTCACAATATATCATCGCTAGAGCTTTCAGATGACACCACTCTATTTTGGTGCTGATACGGGAAAGTTTGTGGGAGGAGTTTGTTACAGTGTCAAACATGTCATTTCCTGTGGCCAGCAGGTGGCGCTATAACTGTAACTGGATATAGGCACGTAAACCTGATCAGGTCAGGACTGTTATTAAATGTGTGAATTTTGAGGCAGATCGAATATTGCATGCCAGAGTTATAACGACTTCCTGTTTTGTGGCGAATCAAAGTTTGCGAGGCCGCCACGGACACGCCCATCGATGAAAACTCTAAAGCTTCGCAATTTAACATCACCAAGGCTTTAAGATGACAAAACCCAATTTTGGTGTTTATCAGATAAAATCCCTAGGAGGAGTTCGTTAAAATACAACGTCTGAAAATGGCAAAAGCGCCACTTTTTTGCCACAGGAAGTTAAAAATATCCGACTTCCTGTTGGGTTTGAGATATGGCTCCAAGAGACTTTTTCATATTTTTTGCCATGTTTGAGGTGCGTGCCAATTTTTGTGCATGTGCGTGATTCGTAGATCGGGGGCTCGTCCGTTTAATTTTTCTAGGTGGCGCTGTCGAGTCATTTTGCCACGCCCACTTCAATATTGTTATGTGGATGTGTTCAAGAGATGACGTTTATCAACCATGTGAAGTTTCAGGCTGATCGGACATTGTGTGGTTGTGTTATAAGGACTTCCTGTTCCATGGCGAAGCGTTGAGGTTTGTCATACCGCCATGGACACGCCCCTCTGCGAAAACTCTACATCTTCACAATATATCATCGCTAGAGCTTTCAGATAACACCACTCAATTTTGGTGTTGATACGATAAAATTTGTGGGAGGAGTTTGTAACTCCGTAAATCATGTCATTTCCTGTGGCCAGCAGGTGGCGCTATAACTATATCTGGATATTGGCATGTAAACGTGTTCAGGTCAGGACGCTTATCAAGCGTGTGAATTTTGAGGCAGATCGGATAATGCATGCCTGAGTTATAACGACTTCCTCTTTTGTGGCGAATCGTCAACGTTTGCGAGGCCGCCACGGACACGCCCATCGATGAAAACTCTAAAGCTTCGCAATTTAACATCGCCAAGGCCTTTAGATGACAAAACCCAATTTTGGTGTCGATCGGATAAAATCCCTAGGAGGAGTTCGTTAAAATACAACGCCTGGAAATGGGAAAAACGCCACTTTTTCGCCGCAGGAAGTTAAAAATATCCGACTTCCTGTTGGGTTTGAGATATGGCTCCAAGAGACTTTTTCGTATGTTTTGGCATGTTTGAGGTGTGTGCTAATTTTCGTGCATGTGCGTGATTCGTGGATCGGGGGCTCGTCCGTTTAATTTTTCTAGGTGGCGCTGTCGAGTCATTTTGCCACGCCCACTTCCGAAGCCCATAACAAACGTAAATTTTCGCCACTTCTGAGGCGTGTGCAAAGTTGCGTGAGTTTTCGGGCATGTTTAGCCCCTCAAAACCGCGATTCATTCCGCGGAAGAAGAAGAAGAAGAAGAAGAATAATTAAAGCTGCAAGCAGCGATGATAGGGACCTCGCACCCGGGCTCACCGCCGCCCGTTGGCCTCAGAATGACAGAGAACAGCGAACAATATTAATTTAAGCCGATTTATATAAAGAACCTGAGAAAATCACAGATTTATGCCAAACTTTCTCTTGTCAGTAGATGGCGCTATGACTGTGACTCAAGATTTGCATGTAGATGCCTTCAGTAGAGGAATCTTATCAACCATGTGAATTTTTAGCCAGATCGGACATTGTTTGGCTGAGTTATATGTAATTTCCTGTTGCCAGCAGGTGGCGCTATGACTGTGACTCGATATTGGCATGTAGATGTCTTCAGCAGAGGATTTTAATCAACCATGTAAATTTTCAGGCTGGTCAGACTTTGTGTGGCTGAGTTATAAGCCAAACTATCTTCTGCCAGCAGGTGGCGCTATGACTGTGACTCAATATTGCAATGTAGATGTCTTCAAGAGAGGAATTTAATCAACCATGTGAAGTTTCAGGCAGATCGGACATTGTGTGGCCGAGTTACAAGCCAAACTACCTTCTGCCAGCAGGTGGCGCTATGACAGACTCAATATTGTTATGTGGATGTGTTCAGGAGAGGAATATGATCAACCTTGTGAAGTTTCAGGCAGATCGGACATTGTGTGGTTGAGTTATAAGCATTTCCTGTTCCATGGCGAAGCGTTGAGGTTTGTCATGCCGCCACGGACACGCCCTTCTGCAAAATCTCTAGATCTTTACAATATATCATCGCTAGAGCTTTTAAATAACATCACTCAAATTTGCTGCTGATATAATAAAGTTTGCGGAAGGAGTGTATTACAATTTAAAACATGTCATTTCCTGTGGCCAGCAGGTGGCGCTATAACTCTATCTGGATATCAGCATATAAACGTATTCAGGTCAGGACTCTTATCAAATGTGTGAATTTTGAGGCAGATCGGATAATGCATGCCTGAGTTATAACGACTTCCTGTTTTGTGGCGAATCGTCAAAGTTTGCGAGGCCGCCACGGACACGCCCATCGATGAAAACTCTAAAGCTTCGCAATTTAACATCGCCAAGGCCTTTAGATGACAAAACCCAATTTTGGTGTCGATAGCATAAAATCCCTAGGAGGAGTTCGTTAAGATACAACGCCTGGAAATGGCAAAAATGCCACTTATTTGCAGCAGGAAGTTAAAAATATCCGACTTCCTGTTGGGTTTGAGATATGGCTCCAAGAGACTTTTTCGTATGTTTTGGCGTGTTAGAGGTGTGTGCCAATTTTCGCGCATTTGCATGATTCGTAGATCAGGGGCTCGACCGTTTAATTTTTCTAGGTGGCGCTGTCGAGTCATTTTGCCACGCCCACTTCAATATTGTTATGTGGATGTGTTCAAGAGATGACGTATATCAACCATATGAAGTTTCAGGCTGATCAGACTTTGTGTGGTTGAGTTATGAGGACTTCCTGTTCCATGGCGAAGCGTTGAGGTTTGTCATGCCGCCACGGACACGCCCCTCTGCAAAAACTCTAGTTCTTTACAATATATCACCGATAGAGCTTTCAGATGACACCACTCAAATTTGGTGCTGATACCATAAAATTTGTGGGAGGAGTTTGTTACAGTGTAAAACATGTCATTTCCTGTGGCCAGTAGGTGGCGCTATAACTGTATCTGGATATTGGCATGTAAACGTGTTCAGGTCAGGACTCTTATCAAGCGTGTGAATTTTGAGGCAGATCGGATAATGCATGCCTGAGTTATAACGACTTCCTGTTTTGTGGCGAATTGTCAAAGTTTGCGAGGCCGCCACGGACACGCCCATCGACGAAAACTCTAAAGCTTCGCAATTTAACATCGCCAAGGCCTTTAGATGACAAAACCCAATTTTGGTGTCGATCGGATAAAATCCCTGGGAGGAGTTCGTTAAAATACAACGCTTGGAAATGGCAAAAACGCCACTTTTTCGCCGCAAGAAGTCAAAAATATCCGACTTCCTGTTGGGTTTGAGATATGGCTCCAAGAGACTTTTTCGTATGTTTTGGCATGTTTAAGGTGTGTGCCAATTTTCGTGCATGTGTGTGATTCGTGGATCAGGGGCTCGTCCGTTTAATTTTTCTAGGTGGCGCTGTCGAGTCATTTTGCCACGCCCACTTCCGAAGACCATAAAAAACGTAAATTTTCGCCACTTCTGAGGTGTGTGCAAAGTTGCGTGAGTTTTCGGGCATGTTTAGCCCCTCAAAATCGCGATTCATTGGAGAGAAGAATAATAATAATTAAAGCTGCAAGCAGCGATGATAGGGACCTCGCACCCGGGCTCACTGCCGCCCGGTGGCCTCAGGATGACAGAGAACAGCGAACAGTAATAATTTAAGCCGATATATAAAAAAAATCTGAGAAAATCACAGATTTATGCCAAATTTCCTCCTGTCAGCAGGTGGCGCTATATCTGTGACTCACGATTGGCATGTAGATGTCTTCAGGAGAGGAAACTTATCAACCATGTGAAGTTTCAGGCAGATCGGACATTGTTTGGCTGAGTTATAAGCCAAACTGCCTTTTGTCAGCAGGTGGCGCTATGACAGACTCAATGTTGTTATGTAGATGTTTTCAGGAGAGGACTCTTATCAAACTTGTGAAGTTTCAGCCAGATCAGACTTTGTGTGGTTGAGTTATACTGCAAACTACCATCTGTCAGCAGGTGGCGCTATAACTGTGACTTAAGATTGGCATGTAGATGTCTTCCGGACAGGAATCTTATCAACCATGTGAAGTTTCAGGCACATGGGACATTGTGTGGCTGAGTTATAAGCCAAACTACCTTCTGCCAGCAGACTCAATATTGTTATGTGGATGTGTTCAGGAGAGGACTTTTATCAATCATGTGAAGTTTCAGGCAGATCAGACATTGTGTGGTTGAGTTATAAGGCATTCCTGTTCCATGGCGAAGCGTTGAGGTTTGTCATGCCACCACAGACACGCCCCTCTGCAAAAACTCTAGATCTTCACAATATATCATCGCTAGAGCTTTCAGATGACACCACTCTATTTTGGTGCTGATACGGGAAAGTTTGTGGGAGGAGTTTGTTAGAGTGTCAAACATGTTATTTCCTGTGGCCAGCAGGTGGCGCTATAACTGTAACTAGATATCGGCACGTAAACCTGATCAGGTCAGGACTGTTATTAAATGTGTGAATTTTGAGGCAGATCGAATATTGTATGCCAGAGTCATAAAGACTTCCTGTTTTGTGGCGAATCATCAAAGCTTGCAAGGCCGCCACGGACACGCCCATCGATGAAAACTCTAAAGCTTCGCAATTTAACATCACCAAGGCTTTAAGATGACAAAACTCAATTTTGGTGTTTATCCGATAAAATCCCTAGGAGGAGTTCGTTAAAATAGTACGCCTGAAAATGGCAAAAGCACCACTTTATCGCCACAGGAAGTTAAAATATCCGACTTCCTGTTGGGTTTGAGATATGGCTCCAAGAGACTTTTTCGTATGTTTTGCCATGCTTGAGGTGTGTGCCAATTTTTGTGCATGTGCGTGATTCGTAGATCGGGGGCTCGTCCGTTTAATTTTTCTAGGTGGCGCTGTCGAGTCATTTTGCCACGCCCACTTCAATATTGTTATGTGGATGTGTTCAAGAGATGACATTTATCAACCATGTGAAGTTTCAGGCAGATCGGACATTGCGTGGTTGTGTTATATGGACTTCATGTTCCATGGCGAAGCGTTGAGGTTTGTCATACTGCCACGGACACGCCCCTCTGCGAAAACTCTAGATCTTCACAATATATCATCGCTAGAGCTTTCAGATAACACTACCCAATTTTGGTGTTGATACGAAAAAATTTGTGGGAGGAGTTTATAACTCCGTAAATCATGTCATTTCCTGTGGCCAGCAGGTGGCGCTGTAACTGTATCTGGATAGTGGCATGTAAACGTGTTCAGGTCAGGACGCTTATCAAGCGTGTGAATTTTGAGGCAGATCTGATAAAATATTAATTTAAGCCGATATATATAAAGAACCAGAGAAAATCACAGATTTATGCCGAACTTCCTCCGGTCAGGAAGTGGCGGTATAACTGTGACTCAAGATTGTTATGTATATGCCTTCAGTAGAAGAGTCTTATCAACCATGCGAATTTTCAGGCAGATCGGTCGTTGTTTGGCTGAGTTATAAGCCAAACTTCCTTCTGCCAGCAGGTGGCGCTATGACTGTGACTCAATATTGTTATGTTGATGTCTTCAGGAGAGGATTTTAATCAACCATGTGAAGTTTCAGGTAGATCAGACATTGTGTGGCTGAGTTTTAAGCCAAACTGCCTTCTGCCAGCATGTGGCGCTATGACTGTCTCAATATTGTTATGTGGATGTGTTCAGGAGAGGAATCTTATCAACCATGTGAAGTTTCAGGCAGATCGGACATTGTGTGGTTGAGTTATAAGGACTTCCTGTTCCATGGCGAAGCGTTGAGGTTTGTCATGCCACCACGGACACGCCCCTCTGCAAAAACTCTAGATCTTTACAATATATCATCGCTAGAGCTTTCAGATGACACCACCCAATTTTGGTGCTAATACGATAAAATTTGGTGAAGGAGTTTATTACTCTGTAAATAATGTCATTTCCTGTGGCCAGCAGGTGGCGCTATAACTGTAACTGGATATTGGCATGTTAACGTGTTCATGTCAGGTTTATGTCAAAAAACGTGTGATTTTTGAGGCAGATCTGATAATGCATGCCTGAGTTACAATGACTTCCTGTTTTGTGGCGAATTGTCAAAGTTTGCGAGGCTGCAACGGACACGCCCATCGACAAAAACTCTAAAGCTTCGCAATTTAACATCGCCAAGGCCTTTAGATGACAAAACCCAATTTTGGTGTTGATTGGATCAAATCCCTACGAGGAGTTCGTTAAAATACAACGCCTGGAAATGGCAAAAACGCCACTTTTTTACAGCAGGAAGTCAAAAATATCTGACTTCCTGTTGAGTTTGAGATATGGCTCCAAGAGACTTTTTCGTATGTTTTGGCATGTTTGAGATGTGTGCCAATTTTCGTGCGTGTGCGTGATTCGTATATCAGGGGCTCGTCCGTTAAATTTTTGTAGGTGGCGCTGTCGAGTCTATTTGCCACGCCCACTTCAATATTGTTATGTGGATGTGTTCAGGAGAGGACTTTAATCAACCATGTGAAGTTTCAGGCAGATCGGACATTGTGTGGTTGAGTTATAAAGCCTTCCTGTTCCATGGCGAAGCGTTGAGGTTTGTCATGCCACCACGGACACGCCCCTCTCCGAAAACTCTAGATCTTCACAATATATCATCGCTAGAGTTTTCAGATAACACAACCCAATTTTGGTGCTGATACGATAAAATTTGTGGGAGGAGTTTGTTACCCTGTAAAACATGTCATTTCCTGTGGCCAGCAGGTGGCGCTATAACTGTATCTGAATATTGGCATGTAAATGTGTTCAGGTCTGGACTCTTATCAAGCGTGTGAAATTTGAAGCAGATCGGATAATGCATGCCTGAGTAAAAACGACTTCCTGTTTTGTGGCGAATCGTCAAAGTTTGCGAGGCCGCCACGGACACGCCCATCGACGAAAACTCAAAAGCTTCGCAATTTAACATCGCCAAGGCCTTTAGATGACAAAACCCAATTTTGGTGTCGATCGGATAAAATCCCTAGGAGGAGTTCGTCAAAATACAACGCCTGGAAATGGCAAAAATGCCACTTTTTCGCCGCAGGAAGTTAAAAATATCCGACTTCCTGTTGGGTTTGAGATATGGCTCCAAGAGACTTTTTCGTATGTTTTGGCGTGTTTGAGGTGTGTGCCAATTTTCGTGCATGTGCGTGATTCGTGGATCGGGGGCTCGTCCGTTTAATTTTTCTAGGTGGCGCTGTCGAGTCAATTTGCCACGCCCACTTCCGAGGCCAATAATAAACGTAAATTTTCGCCACTTCTGAGGCGTGTGCAAAGTTGCGTGAGTTTTCGGGCATGTTTAGCCCCTCTAAATCGCGATTCATTGGAGAGAAGAATAATAATAATAATAATTAAAGCTGCAAGCAGCGATGATAGGGACCTCGCACCCGGGCTCACCGCCACCCGGTGGCCTCAGGATGACAGAGAACAGCGAACAGTAATAATTTAAGCCGATATGTTTAAAAAATCGGAGAAAATCACCGATTTATGCCAAACCTCCTCCTCTCAGCAGGTGGTGCTATGACTGTGACTCAAGATTGGCATGTAGATGTCACCAGGAGAGGAATCTTATCAACCATGTGAAGTTTCAGGCAGATCGAACATTGTTTAGCTGAGTTACAAGCCAAACTGCCTTTTGTCAGCAGGTGGCGCTACGACAGACTCAATGTTGTTATGTAGATGTGTTCAGGAGAGGACTTTTATTAACCATGTGAACTTTCAGGCAGATCGGACTTTGTGTGGTTGAGTTATAATGCAAACTACCATCTGCCAGCAGGTGGCGCTATAACTGTGACTTAAGATTGGCATGTAGATGCCTTCAGTAATGGAATTTAATCAACCATGTGAAGTTTCAGGCAGATCGGATGTTGTTTGGCTGAGTTACAAGCCTATCTACCTTCTGCCAGCAGGTGGCGTTATGACTGACTCATAACTGTTTTGGGGATGTGTTCAGAAGAGGACTTTTATGAGCCATGTGAAGTTTCAGGCTGATCTGACTTTGTGTGGTTGAGATACAAGGACTTCCTGTTCCACGGCGAAGTGTTGAGGTTTGTCATGCCGCCACGGCCACGCCCCTCTGCAAAAACTCTAGATCTTGACAATATATCATCACTTAAGCTTTCAGATACCAACCCACCAAACTTGGTGCTGATACACAAAAAAATTGTGGGAGGAGTTAATTACTCTGTAAATCATGACATTTTCTGTGGCCAGCAGGTGGCGCTATAACTGTATCTGGATATCGGCATGTAAACTTGTTCTGGTCTGGACTCTTATTAAACATGTGAATTTTGAGGCAGATCGGATAATGCATGCCTAAGTTATAATGACTTCCGGTTTTGTGGCGAATCGTCAAAGTTTGCGGGGCCGCCACGGACACGCCCATCGACAAAAACTATAAAGCTCCGCAATTTAACATCGCCAAGGCCTTTAGATGACAAAACCCAATTTTGGTGTCGATAGCATAAAATCCCTAGGAGGAGTTCGTTAAGATACAAAGCCTGGAAATGGCAAAAATGCCACTTATTTGCCGCAGGAAGTTAAAAATATCTGACTTCCTGTTGGGTTTGAGTTATGGCTCCAAGAGACTTTTTCGTATGTTTTGGCATGTTTAAGGTGTGTGCCAATTTTCGTGCATGTGCATGATTCGTAGATCAGGGGCTCGTCCGTTTAATTTTTATAGGTGGCGCTGTCGAGTCATTTTGCCACGCCCACTTCATTATTGTTATGAGGATGTGTTCAGGAGAGGACTTTTATCAACCATGTGAAGTTTCAGGCAGATCGGACATTGTGTGGTTGAGTTATAAGGACTTCCTGTTCCATGGCGAAGCGTTGAGGTTTGTCATACCGCCACAGACACGCCCCTCTGCGAAAACTCTAGATCTTCACAATATATCATCGCTAGAGCTTTCAAACAACACCACCCAATTTTGGTGCTGATACGAAAAAATTTGTGGGAGGAGTTTATTACTCCGTAAATCATGTCATTTCCTGTGGCCAGCAGGTGGCGCTATAACTATATCTGGATATTGGCATGTAAACGTGTTCAGGTCAGGACGCTTATCAAGCGTGTGAATTTTGAGGCAGATCTGATAATGCATGCCTGAGTTATAACGACTTCCTGTTTTGTGGCGAATCGTCAAAGTTTGCGAGGCCGCCACAGACACGCCCATCGACAAAAACTCTAAAGCTTCGCAATTTAACATCGCCAAGGCCTTTAGATGACAAAACCCAATTTTGGTGTCGATCGGATAAAATCCCTAGGAGGAGTTCGTTAAAATACAACGCCTGGAAATGGCAAAAACGCCACTTTTTCGCCGCAGGAAGTTAAAAATATCCGACTTCCTGTTGGGTTTGAGATATAGCTCCAAGAGACTTTTTCGTATGTTTTGGCATGTTTGAGGTGTGTGCCAATTTTCGTGCATGTGCGTGATTCGTGTATCGGGGGCTCGTCCGTTTAATTTTTCTAGGTGGCGCTGTCGAGTCATTTTGCCACGCCCACTTCCGAGACCCATATCAACCTGCTATTTACACCGCGTTTGGTGTGTGTGCAAATTTTCATGAGTTTTCGGGCATGTTTAGACCCTCAAAAGTGCCCCGATAGGGGGCGGAATAATAATAATAATAATAATAATAATAAAAAACGGAGCAATTCCAATAGGGCCTACGCACCGTTTCGGTGCTCGGTCCCTAATAATAATA
The DNA here is from genome assembly GCF_052040795.2 of Danio rerio. Taxonomy (NCBI): domain Eukaryota; kingdom Metazoa; phylum Chordata; class Actinopteri; order Cypriniformes; family Danionidae; genus Danio; species Danio rerio. The sequence continues at coordinate 33,298,058 of NC_141039.2, read as the reverse complement.
ATAATAATAAACGGAGCAATTCCAATAGGGCCTACGCACCGTTTCGGTGCTCGGTCCCTAATAATAAACGGAGCAATTCCAATAGGGCCTACGCACCGTTTCGGTGCTCGGTCCCTAATTAAAGCTGCAAGCAGCGATGATAGGGACCTCGCACCCGGGCTCACCGCCGCCCGGTGGCCTCAGGATGACAGAGAACAGCGAACAATATTAATTTAAGCCGATATATATAAAGAACCTGAGAAAATCACAGATTTATGCCGAACTTCCTCCTGTCAGCAGGTGGCGCTATAACTGTGACTCAAGATTGTTATGTAGATGCCTTTAGTAAAGGAATCTTATCAACCATGTAAATTTTCAGGCAGATCGAATATTGTTTGGCTGAGTTATAAGCCAAACTTCTGGTTGCCAGCAGGTGGCGCTATGACTATGACTCAATACTGTTTTGTAGATGTCTTCAGGAGAGGACTTTTATCCACAATGTGAAGTTTCAGGCAGGTCAGACATTGTATGGCTGAGTTATAAGCCAAAATTCCTTCTGTCAGCAGGTGGCGCTATGACTGTCAATCAATATTGGCATGTAGATGTATTTAGGAGTGGATTTTAATTAACCATGTGAAGTTTCAGGCAGATCGGACATTGTCTGGCTGAGTTATAAGCCAAACTATCTTCTGCCAACAGGTGGCACTATGACAGATTCAGTATTGGCATTTAAATGTCTTCAGGAGAGGAATTTAATTAACCATGTGTAGTTTCATGCAGATCAGACATTGTGTGGTTAAGTTATAAGCCAAAATTCCTTCTGCCAGCAGGTGGCGCTATGACTGTCACTCAATATTAGCATGTAGTTATGTTCAGGAGAGAACTTTTATCAACCATGTGAAGTTTCAGGCAGATCGGAAATTGTGTGGTTGAGTTAGAAGGACCTCCTGTTCCATGGCGAAGCGTTGAGGTTTGTCATGCCGCCACGGACACGCCCCTTTGTGAAAACTCTAGATCTTCACAATATATCACTGATAGAGCTTTCAAATGACACCCCTCAAATTTGGCGCTGATACGATAAAGTTTGTGGGAGGAGTTTATTACAGTGTAAATCATGTCATTTCCTGTGGCCAGCAGGTGGCGCTATAACTCTATGTGGATATCGGCATGTAAACGTGTTCAGGTCAGGACGCTTATCAAGCGTGTGAATTTTGAGGCAGATCGGATAATGCATGCCTAAGTGATAACGACTGCCTGTTTTGTGGCGAATCATCAAAGTTTGCGAGGCCGCCACGGACACGCCCATCGATGAAAATTCAAAAGCTTCGCAATTTAACATCGCCAAGGCCTTTAGATGACAAAACCCAATTTTGGTGTTGATCGGATAAAATCCCTTGGAGAAGTTCGTTAAAATACAACGCCTGGAAATGGCAAAAATGCCACTTTTTCACCGCAGGAAGTTAAAAATATCCGACTTCCTGTTGGGTTTGAGTTATGGCTCCAAGAGACTTTTTCGTATGTTTTGGCATGTTTGAGGTGTGTGCCAATTATCGTGCATGTGCGTGATTCGTAGATCGGGGGCTCGACCGTTAAAATTTTATAGGTGGCGCTGTCGAGTCGTTTTGCCACGCCCACTTTAATAATTTTATAGGCATGTGTTCAGGAGAGGACTTTTATCAACCATGTGAAGTTTCAGGCAGAGCTGACATTGTGTGGTTGAGTTATAAGGACTTCTTGTTCCATGGCGAAGCGTTGAGGTTTGTCATGCCGCCACGGACACGCCCCTCTGCGAAAACTCTAGATCTTCACAATATATCATCGCTAGAGCTTTCAGATAACACAACCCTAATTTGGTGCTGATACGAAAAATTTTGTGTGAGGAGTTTGTTACTCCGTAAAACATGTCATTTCCTGTGGCCAGCAGGTGGCGCTGTAACTGTATCTGGATATTGGCATGTAAACGTGTTCAGGTCAGGACGCTTATCAAACATGTGAATTTTGAGGCAGATCTGATAATGCATGCCTGAGTTATAACGACTTCCTCTTTTGTGGCGAATCGTCAAAGTTTGCGAGGCCGCCACGGACACGCCCATCGATGAAAACTCTAAAGCTTCGCAATTTAACATCGCCAAGGCCTTTAGATGACAAAACCCAATTTTGGTGTCGATCGGATAAAATCCCTAGGAGGAGTTCGTTAAAATACAACGCCTGGAAATGGCAAAAACGCCACTTTTTCGCCACAGGAAGTTAAAAATATCTGACTTCCTGTTGGGTTTGAGATATGGCTGCAAGAGACTTTTTCGTATGTTTTGGCATGTTGGAGGTGTGTGTCAATTTTCGTGCATGTGCGTGATTCGTGGATCAGGGGCTCGTCCGTTTAATTTTTCTAGGTGGCGCTGTCGAGCCATTTTGCCACGCCCACTTCCGAAGCCCATAATAAACGTAAATTTTCACCACTTCTGAGGCGTGTGCAAAGTTGCGTGAGTTTTCGGGCATGTTTAGCCCCTCAAAACCGCGATTCATTCCGGACGAGAATAATAATAATAATAATAATAATAATAATTAAAGCTGCAAGCAGCGATGATAGGGACCTCGCACCCGGGCTCACCACCGCCCAGTGGCCTCAGGATGACAGAGAACAGCGAACAACATTAATTTAAGCCGATATATATAAATAACCAGAGAAAATCACAGATTTATGCCGAACTTCCTCCTGTCAGCAGGTGGCGCTATAATTGTGACTATAGATTGTTATGTAGATGCCTTCAGTAGAAGAGTCTTATCAACCGTGTGATTTTTCAGGCAGATCGGACATTGTTTGGCTGAGTTAAAAGCCAAACTACCTTCTGCCAGCAGGTGGCGCTATGACTGACTCAATTATGTTATGTGGATGTGTTTAGGAGAGGAATTTAATCAACCATTTGAAGTTTCAGGCAGATCAGAGATTGTGTGGCTGAGTTATAAGCCAAACTACATTCTGCCAGCAGGTGGCGCTATGACAGACTCAATATTATTATGTAGATGTGTTTAGGAGATGACTTTTATCCACAATGTAAAGTTTCAGGCAGGTCAGGCATTGTGTGGCTGAGTTATAAGCCAAACTACCATCTGCCAGCAGGTGGCACTATGACAGATTCAATATTGGCTTTTAAATGTCTTCAGAAGAGGAATTTAATCAACCATGTGTAGTTTCAGGCAGATCAGACATTGTGTGGTTAAGTTATAAGGTAAAATTCCTTCTGTCAGCAGGTGGCGCTATGACTGTGACTCAATATAGGTATGGGGATATGTTCAAGAGGGGAATTTAATCAACCATGTGAAGTTTCAGGCAGATCGGACATTGTGTGGTTGAGGTATAAGGACTTCCTGTTTCATGGCGAAGCGTTGAGGTTTGTCATGCCACCACATACACGCCCCTCCGCAAAAACTCTAAATCTTCACAATATATATCATCGCTTGAGCTTTCAGATAACAACCAACCAAATTCAGTGCTGATACGAAAAAAATTTGTGGGAGGAGTTTATAACTCTGTAAATCATGTAATTTCCTGTGGCCAGCAGGTGGCGCTATAACTGTATCTGGATATTGGCATGTAAATGTGTTCTGGTCTGGACTCTTATTAAACGTGTGGATTTTAAGGCAGATCGGATAATGCATGCCTGAGTTATAATGACTTCCGTTTTTGTGGCGAATCATCAAAGTTTGCGAGGCCGCCACGGACACGCCCATCGACAAAAACTCTAAAGCTTCGCAATTTAACATCGCCAAGGCCTTTAGATGACAAAACCCAATTTTGGTGTCGATAGCATAAAATCCCTAGGAGGAGTTCGTTAAGATGCAACGCCTGGAAATGGCAAAAATGCCACTTATTTGCCGCAGGAAGTTAAAAATATCCGACTTCCTGTTGGGTTTGAGATATGGCTCCAAGAGACTTTTTCGTATGTTTTGCCGTGTTTGAGGTGTGTGACAATTTTCGTGCATGTGTGTGATTCGTAGATCAGGGGCTTATCCGTTTAATTTTTGTAGGTGGCGCTGTCGAGTCATTTTGCCATGCCCACTTCATTATTGTTATGGGGATGTGTTCAGGAGAGGACTTTTATCAACCATATGAAGTTTCAGGCAGATCGGACTTTGTGTGGTTGAGTTATAAGGTCTTCTTATTCCATGGCGAAGCGTTGAGGTTTGTCATGCCGCCACGGACACGCCCCTCTGCCAAAACTCTAGATCTTCACAATATATCATTGCTAGAGCTTTCAGATTACACAACCCAAATTTGGTGCTGATACGAAAAAATTTGTGGGAGGAGTTTATTACTCTGTAAATCATTTCATTTCCTGTGGCCAGCAGGTGGCGCTATATCTGTATATAGATATCGGCATGTAAACGTGTTCAGGTCAGGACTCTTATCAAGCGTGTGAATTTTGAGGCAGATCTGATAATGCATGCCTGAGTTATAATGACTTCCGGTTTTGTGGCGAATCGTTAAAGTTTGTGAGGCCGCCACAGACACGCCCATCGACAAAACCTCTAAAGCTTCGCAATTTAACATCGCCAAGGCCTTTAGATGACAAAACCCAATTTTGGTGTCGATAGCATAAAATCCCTTGGAGGAGTTTGTTAAGATACAACGCCTGGAAATGGCAAAAATGCCACTTTTTCGCCGCAGGAAGTTAAAAATATCCGACTTCCTGTTGGGTTTGAGATATGGCTCCAAGAGACTTTTTCGTATGTTTTGGCATGTTTAAGGTGTGTGCCAATTTTCGTGCATGTGCGTGATTCGTAGCTCAGGGGCTCGTCCGTTTAATTTTTCTAGGTGGCGCTGTCGAGTCATTTTGCCACGCCCACTTCAATATTGTTATGTGGATGTGTTCAAGAGATGACGTTTGTCAACCATGTGAAGTTTCAGGCAGATCGGACATTGTGTGGTTGAGTTATAAGGACTTCCTGTTCCATGGCGAAGCGTTGAGGTTTGTCATACCGCCACGGACACGCCCCTCTGCGAAAACTCTAGATCTTCACAATATATCATAGCTAGAGCTTTCAGATAACACTACCCAATTTTGGTGCTGATACGAAAAAAATTGTGGGAGGAGTTTATTACTCCAAAAATCATGTCATTTCCTGTGGCCAGCAGGTGGCGCTATAACTGTATCTGGATATTGGCAGGTAAACGTGTTCAGGTCAGGACTCTTATCAAGCGTGTGACTTTTGAGGCAGATCGGATAATGTATGCCTGAGTTATAACGACTTCCTGTTTTGTGGCGAATCGTCAAAGTTTGCGAGGCCGCCACGGACACGCCCATCGACGAAAACTCTAAAGCTTCGCAATTTAACATTGCCAAGGCCTTTAGATGTCAAAACCCAATTTTGGTGTCGATCAGATAAAATCCCTAGGAGGAGTTCGTTAAAGTACAACGCCTGGAAATGGCAAAAACGCCAACCATGTGAAGTTTCAGGCAGATCGAACATTGTTTAGCTGAGTTATAAGCCAAACTGCCTTTTGTCAGCAGGTGGCGCTACGATAGACTCAATGTTGTTATGTAGATGTGTTCAGGAGAGGACTTTTATCAACCATGTGAACTTTCAGGCAGATCGGACTTTGTGTGGTTGAGTTATAATGCAAACTACCATCTGCCAGCAGGTGGCGCTATAACTGTGACTTAAGATTGGCATGTAGATGCCTTCAGTAATGGAATTTATTCAACCATGTGAAGTTTCAGGCAGATCGGATGTTGTTTGGCTGAGTTATAAGCCTATCTACTTTCTGCCAGCAGGTGGCGTTATGACTGACTCATTACTGTTTTGGGGATGTGTTCAGAAGAGGACTTTTATGAGCCATGTGAAGTTTCAGGCTGATCTGACTTTGTGTGGTTGAGTTATGAGGACTTCCTGTTCCACGGCGAAGTGTTGAGGTTTGTCATGCCGCCACGGACACGCCCCTCTGCAAAAACTCTAGATCTTGACAAAATATCATCACTTAAGCTTTCAGATAACAACCCACCAAACTTGGTGCTGATACAAAAAAAATAGTGGGAGGAGTTTATTTCTCTGTAAATCATGACATTTCCTGTGGCCAGCAGGTGGCGCTATAACTGTATCTGGATATTGGCATGTAAACGTGTTCTGGTCTGGACTCTTATTAAACATGTGAATTTTGAGGCAGATCGGATAATGCATGCCTAAGTTATAATGACTTCCGGTTTTGTGGCGAATCGTCAAAGTTTGCGGGGCCGCCACGGACACGCCCATCGACAAAAACTATAAAGCTCCGCAATTTAACATCGCCAAGGCCTTTAGATGACAAAACCCAATTTTGGTGTCGATAGCATAAAATCCCTAGGAGGAGTTTGTTAAGATACAACGCCTGGAAATGGCAAAAATGCCACTTATTTGCAACAGGAAGTTAAAAATATCCGACTTCCTGTTGGGTTTGAGATATGGCTCCTAGAGACTTTTTCGTATGTTTTGGCGTGTTTGAGGTGTGTGCCAATTTTCGCGCATGTGCGTGATTCGTAGATCAGGGGCTCGTCCGTTTAATTTTTCTAGGTGGCGCTGTCGAGTCATTTTGCCACGCCTACTTCAATATTGTTATGAGGATGTGTTCAAGAGATGACGTATATCAACCATATGAAGTTTCAGGCTGATCAGACTTTGTGTGGTTGAGTTATGAGGACTTCCTGTTCCATGGCGAAGCGTTGAGGTTTGTCATACCGCCACGGACACCCCCCTCTGCAAAAACTCTAGATCTTTATAATATATCACCGATAGAGCTTTCAGATGACACCACTCAATTTTGGTGCTGATACCATAAAATTTGTGGGAGGAGTTTGTTACAGTGTAAAACATGTCATTTCCTGTGGCCAGTAGGTGGCGCTATTTCTGTATATGGATATTGGCATGTAAAGGTTTTTAGGTCAGGACTCTTATTAAACGTGTGAATTTTGAGGCAGATCGGATGATGCATGCTTGAGTTATAACGACTGCCTATTTTGTGGTGAATCATCAACGTTTGCGAGGCCGCCACAGACACGCACATCGATGAAAACTCTAAAGCTTCGCAATTTAACATCACCAAGGCCTTTAGATGACAAACCCCAATTTTGGTGTCGATCGGATAAAATCCCTAAGAGCAGTTCGTTAAAATACAACGCCTGAAAATGGCAAAAACGCCACTTTTTCGCCGCAGGAAGTTAAAAATATCTGACTTCCTGTTGAGTTTGAGATATGGCTCCAAGAGACTTTTTCGTATGTTTTGGTGTGTTTGAGGTGTGTGCCAATTTTTGTGCATGTGCGTGATTCGTAGATCGGGGGCTCGTCCGTTTAATTTTTCTAGGTGGCGCTGTCGAGTAAATTTGCCACCCCCACTTCAATATTGTTATTAAGATGTGTTCAAGAGATGACGTTTATCAACCATGTGAAGTTTCAGGCAGATCGGACATTGTGTGGTTGAGTTATAAGGACTTCCTCTTCCATGGCGAAGCGTTGAGGTTTGTCATACCGCCACGAACACGCCCCTCTGCGAAAACTCTAGATCTTCACAATATATCATCGCTAGAGTTTTCAGATAACACAACCCAAATTTGGTGCTGATACGAAAAAAATTGTGGGAGGAGTTTGTTACACTGTAAAACATGTCATTTCCTGTGGCCAGCAGGTGGCGCTATATCTGTATCTAGATATCGGCATGTAAACGTGTTTAGGTCAGGACTCTTATCAAATGTGTGCATTTTGAGGCAGATCGGATAATGCATGCCTGAGTTATACCGACTTCCTGTTTTGTGGCGAATCGTCAAAGTTTGCGAGGCCGCCACGGACACGCCCATCGATGAAAACTCAAAAGCTTCGCAATTTAACATCGCCAAGGCCTTTAGATGACAAAACCCAATTTTGGTGTCGATCGGATAAAATCCCTAGGAGGAGTTCGTTAAAATACAACGCCTGGAAATGGCAAAAATGCCACTTTTTTGCCGCAGGAAGTTAAAAATATCCGACTTCCTGTTGGGTTTGAGATATGGCTCCAAGAGACTTTTTCGTATGTTTTGGCATGTTTCAGGTGTGTGCCAATTTTCGTGCATGTGCGTGATTCGTGTATCGGGGGCTCGTCCGTTTAATTTTTCTAGGTGGCGCTGTCGAGTCATTTTGCCACGCCCACTTCCGAGACCCATATCAACCTGCTATTTACACCGCGTTTGGTGTGTGTGCAAATTTTCATGAGTTTTCGGGCATGTTTAGACCCTCAAAAGTGCCCCGATAGGGGGCGGAATAATAATAATAATAATAATAATAATAATTAAAGCTGCAAGCAGCGATGATAGGGACCTCGCACCCGGGCTCACCGCCGCCCGGTGGCTTCAGGATGACAGAGAACAGCGAACAACATTAATTTAAGCCGATATATATAAATAACCAGAGAAAATCACAGATTTATGCCGAACTTCCTCCTGTCAGCAGGTGGCGCTATAATTGTGACTAAAGATTGTTATGTAGATGCCTTCAGTAGAAGAGTCTTATCAACCGTGAGATTTTTCAGGCAGATCGGACATTTTTTGGCTGAGTTATAAGCCAAACTACCTTCTGCCAGCAGGTGGCGCTATGACTGACTCAATTATGTTATGTGGATGTGTTCAGGAGAGGAATTTAATCAACCATTTGAAGTTTCAGGCAGATCAGAGATTGTGTGGCTGAGTTATAAGCCAAACTACATTCTGCCAGCAGGTGGCGCTATGACAGACTCAATATTATTATGTAGATGTGTTTAGGAGATGACTTTTATCCACAATGTAAAGTTTCAGGCAGATCAGACATTGTGTGGTTAAGTTATAAGGTAAAATTCCTTCTGTCAGCAGGTGGCGCTATGACTGTGACTCAATATAGGTAGGGGATATGTTCAAGAGGGGAATTTAATCAACCATGTGAAGTTTCAGGCAGATCGGACATTGTGTGGTTGTGGTATAAGGACTTCCTGTTTCATGGCGAAGCGTTGAGGTTTGTCATGCCACCACATACACGCCCCTCCGCAAAAACTCTAAATCTTCACAATATATATCATCGCTTGAGCTTTCAGATAACAACCAACCAAATTTAGTGCTGATACGAAAAAAATTTGTGGGAGGAGTTTATTACTCTGTAAATCATGTAATTTCCTGTGGCCAGCAGGTGGCGCTATAACTGTATCTGGATATTGGCATGTAAATGTGTTCTGGTATGGACTCTTATTAAACGTGTGGATTTTAAGGCAGATCGGATAATGCATGCCTGAGTTATAATGACTTCCGGTTTTGTGGCGAATCATCAAAGTTTGCGAGGCCGCCACGGACACGCCCATCGACAAAAACTTTAAAGCTTCGCAATTTAACATCGCCAAGGCCTTTAGATGACAAAACCCAATTTTGGTGTCGATAGCATAAAATCCCTAGGAGGAGTTCGTTAAGATGCATCGCCTGGAAATGGCAAAAATGCCACTTATTTGCCGCAGGAAGTTAAAAATATCCGACTTCCTGTTGGGTTTGAGATATGGCTCCAAGAGACTTTTTCGTATGTTTTGCCGTGTTTGAGGTGTGTGACAATTTTCGTGCATGTGCGTGATTCGTAGATCAGGGGCTTGTCCGTTTAATTTTTCTAGGTGGCGCTGTCGAGTCATTTTGCCACGCCCACTTCAATATTGTTATGGGGATGTGTTCAGGAGAGGACTTTTATCAACCATGTGAAGTTTCAGGCAGATCGGACTTTGTGTGGTTGAGTTATAAGGTCTTCTTATTCCATGGCGAAGCGTTGAGGTTTGTCATGCCGCCACGGACACGCCCCTCTGCCAAAACTCTAGATCTTCACAATATATCATCGCTAGAGCTTTCAGATAACACAACCCAAATTTGGTGCTGATACGAAAAAAATTTGTGGGAGGAGTTTATTACTCTGTAAATCATTACATTTCCTGTGGCCAGCAGGTGGCGCTATATCTGTATATAGATATCCGCATGTAAACGTGTTCAGGTCAGGACTCTTATCAAGCGTGTGAATTTTGAGGCAGATCTGATAATGCATGCCTGAGTTATAACGACTTCCTATTTTGTGGCGAATCGTCAAACTTTGCGAGGCCGCCACGGACACGCCCATCGATGAAAACTCTAAAGCTTCGCAATTTAACATCGCCAAGGCCTTTAGATGACAAAACCCAATTTTGGTGTCGATCGGATAAAATCCCTAGGAGGAGTTCGTTAAAATACAACGCCTGGAAATGGCAAAAACGCCACTTTTTCGCCGCAGGAAGTCAAAAATATCCGACTTCCTGTTGGGTTTGAGATATGGCTCCAAGAGACTTTTTCGTATGTTTTGGCATGTTTGAGGTGTGTGCCATTTTTCGTGCATGTGCGTGATTCGTAGATCGGGGGCTCGTCCGTTTAATTTTTCTAGGTGGCGCTGTCGAGTCATTTTGCCACACCCACTACCGAGACCCATAATAAACGTAAATTTTCGCCACTTCTGAGGCGTGTGCAAAGTTCCGTGAGTTTTCGGGCATGTTTAGCCCCTCAAAATCGCGATTCATTCCGGAGGAGAATAATAATAATAATAATAATAATAATAATAATAATAAACGGAGCAATTCCAATAGGGCCTACGCACCGTTTCGGTGCTCGGTCCCTAATAAACGGAGCAATTCCAATAGGGCCTTGCACCGTTCGGTGCTCGGTCCCTAATAAACAGAGCAATTCCAATAGGGCCTACGCACCGTTTCGGTGCTCGGTCCCTAATAACTGTTTTAAAAACCAGAATAAACTAAATGTATACACAACAATCTGTCCAGAAATGCGTTTCCCAAACAACGACTTAACTCCCAGCTGAATTATCATGGTACGATGCATCGTTTGGGAAAAGAACGATGTAGTGACTAGTGTTTCCCAAAATGCATAGTTTCTCTGTCGCAGATCCATCGCTTGAACCATGTTAGTTATAAAGTAAAACGACCATAATGATGCTCTAAACTGGGTGGAGTAACTTCTTTAGAGAAGAACCCAATCATTTCTTTGTGCAAATTATATTGTTTTACACAAACATGCATTTAAAATAAAATCCAATAATAGATTTGGTAAAAAACATGCACTCGCTTTCCATATTAATTCAAATTGATGGCACATATAGGGCCTATGTTTGCTTTACAAATATTATTGAGAATGACATATCATATTCTAAAACATAAAATCACTTACAAAAGCAAACACGTTCTAAAATTATATATAAATCATATAAATAAATATGTCTAAATAATAAGGCGATTTATCAAGAAATAAAATTTAATAATTATTATGTATTAGACATGAAAAATTATTTTTTGATTTTAATATTAATGATGATGATTGTTATTATTATATTATTATTATTAAGTAGGATATTGTTTATTTTATTATTTTTTTTAGAAAAGTCTACTTTTACAATTTACACTTTTAAACCACTGCAGAAAGTTCTAACCAGCAGGCCCATGTCATAAACAGTACAGATACTTAATGAATAACCCACTATAAATTAAAAGAATTAACGTATATGCTTTTTAACGTAACATAAATTCCATTTTTAAATAACAGGTCACCTATAGTTTTCGTCATAAGGCTGTGTTCAAAATGACATCAATGTTTTCAAAGTGCACTGCGAAGGGAGCACAATTATAAACATGAAGATCGCTAAAACTGAACTGTAAAAATAGTTATAAAGCAAATTACACCTAAGAGAGATGACATTAATGCTTTTTTACTTTTCATAATTACAACTTTGAATGTTAGAATGTTTTAAATGAATAGGGCATAGGGTGGATAAGTGGAAATAGAACACAGGCAGGAACTATGTTTCGAACTACAGCCCTAAAGGTATAGTTGCCAGTGCTCAAGTTTGCGACGCAGTTTGCGAATGTTTGTTGGAGCGACAGATTTGGGAAACGGCAAATACACAAACTATGTTTGTAACGACAGAACTTGCGACCTTAGTTGGCTAATGATGGTTTTGGGAAACGCACCCCAGGTCGGTATCCTCAGCAGTAAATACATGGAGCACTTTTAAACAAATGTTATTGTAAGCAAATTAATTAAATTTATTGAGATGGATTGTTGGTGATTGAATGGGTTTTGCCAGATTGAGTAGCTGTACATGAATAAAGGAAAAATTAAGACCTGTTTAAAAAAGATTTAGGATCTACAACACAATATTTCAGTAAATTAAAGACCTTTACGGCCTAAAATTTTGATTTTGGGATCTAAGACATTAAGTTTTTTTAAGACCCCGCGGAAGCCCTGTGTTAGGGTTAGTAAAAAAAAAAAAAAGAACTTAAAAGATAGATTTGTGAGGGTTGTACTTATATATGCTAAGCACTGTATAATTATATATTTTTAAAACAATTTATCAAATATAATCTTTTTGGGCTGTTATTTGTATTGTTTGAAATGTATTTGAAAGTATATTTTATTTACTGCATGGGCAAAGTAACTGCAGATCAGTGTTATTCTTTTCTGAAGCAGGTTTCTGGGAAGTTTGTAGATGATTGGCTCCAGCATTGGCTCACTGGTCTATTTCCACCTGGTCAGTAATGTGCTGATGTGAAGCTCCTGGTGACCCGCTGGCCCTCGTTCCAGATCCTGACTTGACACTCTGGTCGGCTCTGGGATGATCGAGCTGCTGCCTAAAACGGGCTGATGGGATGTGGAGCGAGCGGCGGCGCCTGACAGTTATATTTATATTATATTTCAAGCCTGATGGGGTTATTTTAGGAAGCGCAGCGCAGGTATTTTAGACCGAGCTCCTACATGAGTCAGCAGATTTCCTTACATGACACATTTTTTTGATTGAGCGGTGAGAAATGATTTCTGTTCAGCTGATTGGAGGAATAACGAGGGTGAAATGAGGCTTGTGAGCATCAAATACTTACTCATATATTTTAAAAGATCTGCTTTAATGTTTAAAATCATGTAAAATGGTAAGATATTGGTGAAATAACATTATCATTATTCAGTCCTACAGATACATTTATTGGTCATAATATTTCATCAGTTAATTTTACTTAATGTTTGTTAATGAATGAACAATGCATGTAAAGTATTTATTAAAGATAGTTCAACATTTGCTAATGGATTATTAAAACCCGAATTCATGCTTGTTTATATTAGCTAATACACACTGTGAGTTAACACATCAAGCATTAAACAACTATAAAAACATTAACTAATGTAAACAAAGATAAATACATATAGTAATAAATGCATTGTTCATTGTTTGCTCATGCTAGTAAATACATTAAATAACATTAACTAATACAACCTTATGATGAAGTGTTACCAATTTATTTAACAATAAACAACAAATACAAAGATATTAATGGAATTCGTAATTGTTTACACAATTATTTTGACAAAATAGATACTTATTAAATATGCTGTTAAAAAACAAAAATAAAACAGGTTTAAGTATCAAAAAGTGTAATTTGCTTTAATTTTTTGGGCAGAAAAAAAAGGAGAATGACATATTTAGAAAAATGTGTATATTTGGAACATTGGTGTATATATATATATATATATATATATATATATATATATATATATATATATATATATATATATATATATATATATATATATATATATATATATATATATATATATATATTTTTTTTTTTTTTTTTTTGATAAAATATTAAAAGACTTCATTTAATCATCCCATTTGTCAGTTTTTAATTACTAAAAAAATCAGAAAATTCAGTACCATCACATTTTATTTTATGCATATTTAAAAAGCACAGCTTAGAGTAAGTACGTAGTTTAATTTTTACATGAATATATCTGTTACATTTTCACACATTTTACTCTTGTTTTGACATTTAATTTTCACAAACATTATTTGAAGCATTAATTTAGGCATTATTCGCATTTAATAAGCTTTACTTTTAATAAAATACAGATTTGTAAACCTATTTGATTCCCCTACCAAAATAGCACATCTCCAAAAGGGAAGTTTTTCATACTTTGGGATCTAAGATCAACCCACGTCCACAGATTTATTGGATTTGAGTCTTTGGATAGGAAGCATTTGTGTGGAGGAGTATACAAAGAAGAAATGGGAATGAAACACAAAAATGCAAATCTTATGTGAGTTGAACATGCAGTAGGGATTGATTTTAGGTCAGGACTCAGCTTGAATGATCTTAAACTCAGGAATGGGTGTGTGGGATCTGTGGGCCATTTTGAAGAAAGCATTTGTACAGTGAACTTCAACATGGTTTAGTTTTAAATGTTTTTAAGGAGTTAAAAGCAAGAATAGGTTATAGAGTAGGTTATCATGCTAAATGTTTTTATATTTTGAATTATTAAAAACCTCCTTGCTGAAAAATAGTTAAATAAAAAAAAAAAGATAGTGACAAAGTACAGAGATGCAAAATGAGTATTAGTTAGTATTTTTGGGCTGCATTGTGTTGATTAATGGATTTTATTACATGATGGTTCTCTATATGCCTCACAAGATGTGTTGGTACTATTTCTACACCGAATGACATGTTAGAGGAGGTCTTCTCTAAAAATGTTAACAAAACAAAATAAAATGAAAGATGACCTATTTTGTAAATCAGGATACTCATAATTTTTTTCTTCTTTTTTTTTGAAGAAGAAAAAGGTTAGATTAGACATATAACTTAATCAGACATATTGTAATATTTTTACAGCAAAGCTGAAAGTTTGAAAAAATTCTGGCTTTTCAACATAAATTGAAAAATGCAACAACAAATACTGCAATACTCAGTTATTTTAAACCTATTTGTTTTACTTTTGATTTATATTAAAGTCATTTTAGCAAGATACTAAGACACTAAACTTACCAAGTGACTTCTCCTCTGTATGCATTTTAAAGTCACTATTTTAAAGGTTTATATCATTGCAGCTAACTGGCAGATGGGAAAATCTGATGCCTCTGAATTAAATTTTTGACATTCCTGCTTGAAGCATTTTTCAGTACTGTTGTCCCTCTTTCTCTCTGTCATTTTCCCTCTCTCTTATCTAATAAAACCTATGATAATAATTAAACAAAAACAACTATTAAAGACATGAGATAAAGGGATACTTCACGTAAAACTTACATTTCTGTCATCATTTGCTCATCCAATACTGCAAACCTATTTGATTGTCTTCTGTTGAACACAGAAAAAATACTTTGAAGAATTTCGGAAACCATTACCCATTGACTTGTGTAATATTTTTATGTCGTTGGTGACAAGTATCCAACTTTTCTGAATATCTTCTTCTGTGTTCATCAGAAACAAACAAACAAACTCAAAGGTTTGGCACAAGAGAGTGAGAAAATAAGTAAATTTTCATTTTTGGGTGTACTATCCCTTTAATCATTATTCAATTTAACAATTTAAGTCATATAAGAGGTGATAAGTCCGTTTAAAGCAATGCAATTTAAAAGTTGTTCAACGGTAACTTGATCCAACTTCACGATTGAAAGCAATTGCTTTTACAGTATAACATAAAGCATTGTGTTTATCACTTTGTACAACTTAATCACTTCAAGTCAGCCTATTGTCAGGAGTCAGCCTATTTTATTCCTCCATATTTTTAAAGCCAATGGAAGTGCCAGTGTTATGTCTCCAGATAACATGCAAAAGCAGCTCAACGTACTTGTCTCTCTGTGAGGTCAAGGTTGACAGCGATTTCGTAACGTCTAAGCCGTGTCAGATAGTTGTGGTGAGCGAATTCTGACTCCAGCTCTCGAATCTGTTCCTTGGTGAACGCCGTGCGCTCCTTCCTAGGTTTACTGCTCACGTCTGACTTATAGCTCCCATCCTGGGAATCTGAAATGAAAAACAGATCACTTTCCAGCCGCTGTAAATGCACAGAAAAAGAAGGGGGGAAAAAAAGCAAAAAAAAGGGTGAAAAAAATAAGATGGTGTGATAAACTGCAGGGCTCTGAAATAAAATAAACGAACAAAAATAAAAATGAAAGCGGAACAATTTGGCCTGCCAATCAGGCTTTATTATGGCGATACGGCGGTGGGGTTTTTTAGCAAGCAGAGACGGAGCCAGAAAGCCCAGCACATGCTCTCAAATCTGGCCTGAATCACCAGGGCTTCGTTCACACTCTCCAACAATCAGATCAATTTACCCTTCGATTTCCACACATGGCTCCTTTAATAGAATTCATTGAAGGAACATTTCTGATTGGTCCAGTAATTGTCAACTTCAACCCTCATTGTAACCGGGTTGACTAAAGTTTCTTACTTTATTTATTATAGTTACAGAAATAGTTATGATATATCATATTATGAGGTACAACTAAATTCAGCAAAAATAGGAACCAATTTTATTTTCTAAAATACATCATAGTTAAAAGTACAATATGAAATTATTGTGTGTCTTTATTGCTGAGGAAAAGTTAAAAACAGCTTATTACACATTACATGTTGTAGCAATTTCTGAAGTTATGATGTGTCTTTATAATTGAGGTTTTTAAAAAATGCACTAATAAGAACAAATTGATTGAAGTTTGTTACACAGTATATTACAGTTAAAGCAATAGCAGTTATAGCAGTACATAAAGTTACAGCAATATTTAGTTATGGTGTGTCTATTATTACATTTTGTTTTTTCAAAAATTGGATCACAATTGATTGAAGCTTGCTATACAGTATATCAAGGTTAAATCATTATAGCAGTTATAGCAGTACATAAAGTTGTATTGTCTTTAGTATTGTTAATGCAAGTAATCTGCAAAATCAGGAGAGGATTTTAAAGACTAATTTAAAAGGAAACGAAATAGAAAATTATACAGCCTGGCCAGTTTCTTTACAGTTTTTTTAAGTAATAATGAAATTGAATAGTTTAGGAGAGCACAGTATGTACAGTGGAAGTCAATTGAATTATTAGCCCCCCTGAATAATTAGCCACCCTGTTTATTTTTTCTCCCAGTTTCTGTTTAATGTAGAGAAGATTTTTTTCAACACATTTCTAAACATAATAGTTTTAATAACTCATTTCTAATAACTGATTTATTTTAGCTTTGCCATGATGACAGTAAATAATAACTTACTAGATATATTTTAAGGCATTTAGTTCAACTAGGTTAACTAGGTTGACTAGGCAGGTTAAAATATTTAGCCAAGTAATAATGATGTATAACGATGGTTCTGTAGACTATCGAAAAAAATGTAGCTTAAAGGGGCTAATAATTTTGACCTTAAAATGTTTTTTTTATTATTAAAAATTTTCTAACTGAAATAAAGAAAATAAGACTTTCTCTAGAAGAAAAAATATTATAAGACATACTGTGAAAATTTCCTTGCTCTATTAAACATCATTTAGAAATTGTTTAAAACAGAAAAAAAATAAAAGAGGGCTAATATTCTGACTTCAACTGTAAAATCCAGAGCAAAGAATTTATTTGGTATTCATTTAATTAAACAAAATTATGCCAAATCATTTACTGTTAAAACAACAACAAATTATTAAAAAACACTCAAATCATTTGATTCTATTTTTTACATTTAGTTTTATACAAAACTAAATTCAAAGAATCTATCAAGTAGAAATAAATAGAAAAGTTGCTGCTTTAAATTCTTTAGTTGAATCAAATGAACTTTTCTAATCACTTCAACTTACATCAATCAAACTGACTCACAATATTAAGCCAAACTTAACATTAAGTAACTTTAAAACCTGATTAACTTATTTTAATAAGTTAAAGCAACGTAAAAATGTTTGTAACCTTGACTTTTTGTCATGATTTCTTTTACAGTGTAAAATTTTAAATAAATATATTTTAAAAATAAAAAGGTCATTATCTGTAAGAGTTTCCAATAAATATCTTTTGGCTTTCCTTTCAGTAGATGGGTGTGATTTAGACATCAAATTTTTGTCTCCTTTAAAAACACAGCTGCCCTAGAAATCCAAGTGTTTTTACATTACACAAGATTATGAGCTTTGAAAGTCATATTTCAATCCGACATCACTTTTCGGAATAATAATCTAAGATCTGTTGGGCCTATCGCTGCTACATCTCGACACGTGACACCACTCTAAATGGAAACCACACTGCTTTTGATAACTGCCAACAGACTGGAGGAAATTGGATTTGGTATAAAGGCACAGCAACTTCCAACAGGAGCCTTCTGGAAACTTCAACAACCATTGGGCATATCCATTAGTAGGCCATCATGTAATAAATTACAGACACCTAGATGAAAAACTACATGCAGGACTCGTCTCTGATGTACAGGAGAAGCTAGAGTAATTTACTTCAACTACAGTATAAAGACGGCAAAAATCACTCATTAGCTCAGAATCTATTGACTTTAAACAGAAAAACTGTTCATTTTTTTTCCTAAGGAAAAATCTTGGTGTTCAACACAGGTTTATTATTTATATAAATTTATCAATTATATCAATTTTAAGCCACATAGATCACCAGGTGTTACTTTTTCTATTGTTCTTGAAATTTAAGGGTCACAATTAAAAAAAAAAAGTCTCCAGCTGCAGATCTGACTGTTTTCTCCAGCCGTAAATGCTGTGTGTGTGTGTGTGTGTGTGTGTGTATCAAAAGCGCAGCTGCGGGCAGTGAGAGAGTTTAACAGCGGCTTTCACCTGTGCTCTATTAAAGACCTGAGGGTAAATGCCAGAGTGACTTACACCTCTGAGACTGATGAGAGAAAGAACCAAGGCTGCCTCGGCGCACCAGACCCTGCCATTAAAACACCACTGCGCCTCATCCCGCACAGACAGAACTTTCTTCTCTTTTTGGCTAAATTTGATATTTCTAATTCAAGAAACAATATCTATACATAAATGATAAACCTAACTGAGAAAACTGCTACAATTCAATTCATTTTAAACATTGCACGCTTCGCTATAGAGCAAATGTGTGGAACAGTTTGTGTGTGTGTGTGTGTGTGTAAATATGATCCTTATGTCAGATATGTAAAATGAATTGCAGTTTCATTTCATACATGCTGACTTTCGCTTTAACAACTTTAAATTTGACTTAAAAGCTACAGTTGATTCTCTACTTATTGTGAGTTTAATATTCTAATATTAAAACAAATCTATTTACTCTATTTAACATTTTTGCTTAACTGCACTAAAAAAATTATTCAAAGATGATTCCTGGGATTTACCTTTTTTTAAGTTAAGTGGCTGAAACTATTTATTTGGGCTGAATTTAAACGAACAAATTAAGTTGAACAATACTAAATTTAATTAGTTTGGTTAAATTCAACAAAAATAAATAGTTTGCAACATAATTTTTCAGTGTGTCTAGATACTGTACAAATTGTGAACAAATATATAAAATATATTTTATTTAAATTTTAAATTTTGAAAGTAGACTTCAATCCGTTACAATTCGTTTAAATAATTCAAAATAATTTGATGTCAAAATATAAAGGTTGACTAAACTTGACTAAACTAAACACAATTGTCTAATGTTTCTGTTATATTAAACATAATTTAGCAAAAGTATACATTTTCCATTCATATTTTATACATTTTTGAAACATTAACAATGAATATGGATTCCCCCTTTGATTTTTTTTTCTTTTTTAAATATTTGAAAATGATGTTTAACAGAGCAAGGAAATTTTCACAGTATGTCTAATAATATTTTTTCTTATGGAGAAAGTCTTATTTGTTTTATTACGGCTAGAATAAAAGTAGTTTTAATTTTTTAATAAACATTTTAAGGTCAAAAATTGTAGCCCCTTTAAGCTATATTTTTTTGATTGTCTGCAAACAATTGTTATAAAATAACTTGCCAAATTACCCTAACCAGCCTAGTTAATCTAGTTAAGCCTTTAAATGTCACTTTAAGCTGTATAGAAGTGTCTTGAAAAATATTTAGTCAAATATCATGTTCTGTCATCTTAGCAAAAAATAATAGAATTCAGTTAATAAAAATTAAAACTTTATTAAAACTATTATGTTTAGAAATGTGTCGAAAAAAATCTTCTCTTTGTTAAACAGAAATTGGGGAAAAATAAACAGTGAAACTAATGATTAGGGGGGCTAATAATTCTGACTTTAACTATGATATGAAATAGTGCATCCATAGTTTCCTGAAAAAAAAGCAGCAAATGTTTGAGCAAACACTCGATAATATTTTTTTTTATATTTTTTTCTGTAATAATTTATACTTTTGGAAATTGTTTTTAGAATCATAAATATTTGGTAAATCAATCAAATTCCTGACCAAAATGAGAGTCCTAAACTATTCTGATCAAGTTTAATTAGAATTGAAATTCACTTCTCGAGTCATGACTTGGACACTAATAATAAATAATAAATGTAACAAGTTTCTAAAAATTTTAAAAGACGCTAAATATTTCACATTTACTAAACCACTTCTTTTCTTCTGAATGCAAAAGAACGAGAAAGACAACACTGTGGTCCACGTACCTGAACTGTCGCTCTTTCCTTTGCTGCTCCTTCTTTCCGGCTCAACAGGTGACATGTTCTGTCTCCCGTACTCTCCAGGCACGCATGACACCCCAGAAGGGTCACTTCCAGTGAGTGTTGGGTTACCGGCGCACATGCCCTGCGAACCCGCTCCAGTGCCGCACAGTTCTGGAGCAGCAGCGTCCGGGTGCGGCAGACAGAGCCCGTGCCGCTCACTCTCTATAGACGGCATCTGTGGGACGTGCCACTGATGATGCTGCGGGTGGTGTGGATGCTGCGGAGCGGGGTGAACTCTGTGATGAGCTCCTCCAAAACTGCTCTCCTCCCCGGCGTAGCTGCAGGGCGGTGAAGGTCCCGGGAGGTCGGGGTAGGAGATGTGATCAGAGCGGCCATGGAGTGCCTGGGTGAACGCCGGGTGCAGAGCTTGAGACGGGGCATGCGGGTTTCGAAGGCATCCGAACAGAGAGTGATCCATGATCTACAGATCCACAGAAAACACACAGCCTCGCACCCGTGGCCGCCGTAGTCCAGGCGAAAGGAAGAGGGCGATGAAAGGCAAGGCCTCCGGTAATCCTGAGCATGCAGCCCCGTTGCCAGGCCGAAAAAGAGGGTAAACACACACGCACACACACACCCTGCGAAAGAGGAAGCTCGGGTGACAGACGAGGGTAGAGAGAGAGAGAGAGAGAGAGAAAGAGAGAAATAGACAGAGCTGTCGGGGCCCAAGTGGAGACTGCACTGCTGGAGAAGTGGAGTTGGAGCGAGGGAACGAGGGAGGGGGGGTTGAACGGCGGTGCTGGAGGAATGGATGTTATATATAGGGCGTAACATGAGAGGGAGGTTGGGTCGCTACTGACCACATGCATACAATCTTCCTCTAGAACAGCAAGGTACAATAAATCTGAGGCCAGCCAAGTAGTTCCGGGCTCACGAAAATGGAGGAAGGGGGGTGCGATATTTTGGACTCGGGCTATTCGATCTCATGGATGCTTTTTCTAAGAAATGAGGAGTTGCATAAGCAGCTAAAGAGTGAGCATGAAGGAAGGGGTTATGGGGGTTTGAAGGAAGGGATGGAGGATGGGGTGAGGGGTGCTATCTGGTGTCAATGTGTTTACCTAAAATCATCTTCCTAGCTACCTTTACATTTAGTCATTTAGTAGGCGCTTTTGTTTAAAATGATTAAAAAACGAGGAGGCATTCAGTGATTCAATAAGAGGCAATGCGCACACAAGAAGTGCTAATTATACACACAAACTGTTAGAGTAAAGAATCATTCACACTACGAGTGACTCGCAGTGGCAAAGCAACAAGCGACCATTCATTTCAAAGGAGAGCAATCGACTTCCGACAACCTCTGCGTACGTGAGCGACAGTGTTGAGAAGTTGACAATCCTTCAACTTTATGCAAATGAGGAGCGACTTTCTTGCGCAAAAGCCAATAGGAGCACCAGTAGAGCTCATGTGATGCTCTCTCAGCTCGCTCAGATGCCGGTTGTATTTGTGCTGTATAAACATACAAAGACCTGTGTATTCAGCAGATCGCCACCAAGAGCGACAGGCAGCTACAAAGTCGCTGCTAGTGTAAATGGCGAGTGTTTTTTTTTTAAAGAGAAAGAGAAGTTTGTACAGGTGGTTTGTCAAGCCCACTAACCTGTGTGAAGCACACTTCATAAATGCACAGTGTTTTTTTATTGTGCATGTGTTGATTGTAAGAACATACAAATGTGCAAAGATGGTGCAAGTGTCAGTTATAATGTCAGAGAGATGAAAGATTGTGTTTTCTACAGAAAAGTGTGGACTTAGTGATTATGGCGCCTTAAGCAATTCCAGGTATGGGGCCCTATAGCATTGAAACTCAAAATGTTCTCTTTCATTCATTCATTCATTCTCTTTTCAGCTTAGTCCCTTTATTAATCTAGGGTCACAATTGCGGAATAAACCGTCAACTTGTCCAGGATTTGTTTTATGCAGCGTATGGCCTTCCACACACACACACACACACACGCACGCACGCACGCACGCACGCACACACACACGCACACACGCACGGCCAATTTATATTATTTAATTCACCTAGCACATGTCTTTGGAAATCTTCTTAATGTAAAATTAACCAATAAATTCACAATTAAAAAACAACTATGAACAAACTATTAAAACTAACTATGTACAGTTAATTAGTCATATCTGTGATTATGTTTTAATATTTGTATGTGCAGTATGGAAGGAGAGATCCACTATTCATGGAGGCACCCGATTTTAAAAAGAAGTAATAACGTTAAAATTTCAACGGTTATAGACGGACTTTACAACATATGATATAAAATTACTAAAAGAGCTATATGATTAATACAAGCTTCTTGGCATTGGTTGGGGCCCCCTAATTCCCCGGGGCCCTAAGCGGCCACTTACCTAGCTTATTGGTAAAGTACGCCCCTGTCTACAGGTGGTTTGTCAAGCCCACTCACCTGTTAGCACACTGTAAAACATAACAGTGAACTTTATCAAATGAAATGAGTGTAGTTAACTCATTTAGTTAATTTACTGAAAGTTCATTATACTCATTTGAAACGAGTTTTGAAATCAGTGTTGAATGTAATGAGTTACTTAAATATGTCATTACTTCAACTTAAATGGTGTAAGTTCACAGTACTCAAATAGAACTCAAATGGTTTGTAGCAATTGGTCTCCTAAAATGTTTTGAGTTGCCTTAACTTATTGGGTTTCACAGTACTCAGTTGGTTTGAGTTCTGTTCATTTATTGGGTTTTAAGGTGCTCAGATTGCTTCGTTTACTGAAATGGATTAAGTATACAATACTCAGAAGGATTAGTTTTTGAACTTAAATGGTTTGTTGCAATTTGTTTCCTCAAACAGTTTGAGTTACCTTAACTTTTTAGGTTTTACAGTGCACCATGAAATCCAAGCAATGCTTTATGACTTTAAAGAGGATTATTTTCCAGCAAAAAAATGTTGCAAAAAGGCATATCCAATGGCATTTAACAGAACTTCTTGTCTACGTAAAACTGCTAAAAGAAATATTTTTATGTTTTGGATAAAATGGCAATTTTTATTTTAAATTAAAACAGTTAATCAAATTCAATACTGACAGTCTGTCTACTCTGCAATAATTCAGAATGTGTTGCAAAAATCTGTCACTAATCCAAATGGCAAGCTGGACTTGCTGTAACAGACATAAAACTATATGCAGATTTCTATAAATCTGTCTAGAAATAGATACGCTGGTCACTTGCAAAAAAAAAATAAAAAAATAAAAATCTTGAGAACACAGATGCTGTTCATTCCTATTTGTATTTCTTAAATGGAAAACCATATTTCTCTCCCAGGACCTTTAAAAAGGCATATTTGCTTGTCGTGAAAACTCCAAGTTAACAGTACAGGGAAAATGATATATTTTAACGAACATATTACTGAAAACAAAACCTATTTTATTGACTTTTATTCAGTGTTCAAGCTGCGAAATAAAATGATTGAAAGAACCATTTATTTTTTAATTTCACTTTATAGATTTTAACCACAATGAAATAACAACTCTCAGCAATGCAGAGATCATAAAGGATCTTGTTTTTTATGTGGTGGAAACTTGAAGAAAGTGCCACTCGTGAATGCACTGCACTTACAAAAAAAGCTGACAGAATGGAAATAAAACGGTTTAATCTTCTTTCAACAGTCTAATAAAATAATCATTAATATAGGCTTGCGGCAAGTCCATTGTTTATCAGAATCATTTCATCTTTTGTACATGATTACTTTGCTGTACATTTAATTAAAAAATTGCAATTGTTCTGAAGATAAAAACACTTTTCCCCCCAGTTTTATTGAATCCAGAACTCAGACTGGTAATTTAGCACTTTTATGATTGGTGTAGCTCAGCTGGTGCAAAAATATAATAAAAATAAATCAAATATATAAAAAAAGCTGTAGACTTTCCACCCATCCTTCCACCATATTTCACACAATACACCATTAGCGGCTCTGTATTCACCCCTGAATGTTGCTATTCAAAAACATCACCGTCTCAACCAAGCGTCTTTTACATTCAGCACTATCTCTACATTTAGATGACTGCGGTGAACCAAACACGCACATGAGCCTGAACCCAGAAAGGAAATTAGCTTCATTTCGAGGGGAAATGACTTTAACAGACCACCAAAAATCCAATGTGGGTGTTGCAGCTCGGCTCAGACTGACTGCTATGTCCAGTGGTCCTGTATTAAGCTTCAAAAGAAAATATAGTGTTTATTTAACAAATTAGGCCAATTAGTCGTTATGTAAAGTAATCTCTGAGAATGGCCCCCGGGTGCGTATTAATGTTCATATGGTTTCGGTTTTTGCCTCAGACCCTGCGCCATGTCATTGCCCTCCGGCCTCCGAGCGGTTATAAGAGTCTCTCCTTTTCTCCTCCGTAAGCCTCTGTAATAGTGAACCGCTAATTTGACAGGTCCCGAAGGAGAAGGGATTTTCTGCAGGTGACTCCTCTCACCTGGTGGCCAGTTCTTAAATGTGTGACAGAAGGTTGAGCTTGTCTGACAGCCTAATGCTTATTAGATTTTTGTCAGATTTCGAAGAGGCCTCTCCAGCCTGTCGGAGTCAATCAGACATGAACGAGAGGAAAACCAGACAGATGATTGTTAAAATAGAGCGATATTTTTTTCCGGGATTTTATTACCGTTGTTTTTGGGAGATAATTGGGAGTTTAAATGATAGCTTAGCATCACATATTTGTTATTTAAAGGGATAGTTCAGGCAAAAAAAAAAGAAAATTCTGTAATTTTTTACTCTCCCTCTATTAGTTTCAGAATTGTTTGAGGTTTTTTTTCTTCTATTGAACACAAAAGAAGATATTATGAAGAATGTTGCAGCAATTGATTTCCATGGTATTTACTTTTTTTAAATTAATGACAATTACTACAGGTTTTCATTATTCTTTAAAATATCATCTTTTTTATAGTTATGTCTATAACATTAGTTTATTATATCAGCATTAGTTAACATTAGCTAATTTAGTGCATGTATTAATTTGTCAACATTAATTGATAACTCAAGTGCATTACACTGTAAAAATGCAGGGTTGCACACAATTCATTCATGTCCTCCTAACATAAATTGTTTAAGTTAACTAAATTGTTTTTACAAATTTAAGTGGATTGAACATAACAATTAAGTTGTCCTCAAAAAAACTGAAGACTTGTATTGATTCAGCTCCTTTTAAATATAGTTGAAAATTAGAATTATTAAACCCCTTGAATTATTACCTCCCCTGTTTATTTTTCCCCTAATTTCTGCATAACGGAGAGTAGATTTTAACATATTCATTTTAATAATTCATTTCTAATAACTGATTTATTTTCTCTTTGTCATGATGACAGTAAATAATATTTAGATTTTTTCAAGACACTTCTATACAGCTTAAAGTGCCATTTAAAGGCTTAACTAGGTTAATTAGGTTAACTAGGCAGGTTAGGGTAATTAGGAAAGTTATTGTATAACGATGGTTTGTTCTGTGGACTATCGAACCAATATATAGTTTAAAGGGGCTAACAATTTTTACCTTAAATTTTTTTTTTTAATTAAAACTGCTTTTATTCTAGCTGAAATAAAACAAATAAGACTTTCTCTAGAAGAAAAAATATTGTCAGACATACTGTGAAAATTTCCTTGCTCTGTTAAACATCATTTGGGAAAAATTTATAAAGAAAAAAATTCAAAAGGGGTCTAATAATTCTGATTTCAACTGTAAGTAGTTTGAACAAGCAGCAAAAAAGAGTGTATTTACTAGACCTTTTTAAAATCAGAGGATGTATTTGTTAATATTTTTTATAATGTTTTATAATGTTTTTAATGTTTTAATATTTTTTTAAAGTGTAATCAATACTCTGTCAAAAATTACATCCACTGCAATTGCAACATTTCAATGCATCCAAATTTGTTTCAAAATATAAATACTAACATAACTAACATGTACTTAAAAATATATATTGTAGGTTCACCATCTTTGTTTAAAATGTTTTTCTTTTTCAGAATTTGATATTAGTATTTTTCTTATTTGTTTTGTCGAACACAAAAAGTTATTTTGAAGAACTTTGTGAAATGGTAGACATTGACTACAGATATCACTGGTTATTGATATCCAACAGAATATCTTCTTTTGTGTTCAGCAGAAGATGAAGATGACTGAACTATATGTTTAATACCATATTGTATCTGTTTGTCATGCTATACATTGTCATTTTCACGTCATTTCATTCTGTTCATTTTTAAACACGTTCTATTTTTACAAGGCCCCGTGACGTTCATTAGCGCAGTGGAAAAGGAGCACGGAGACGAAACCGCTAACTCTGGTATCTGTTAATGCCAGACCTCAGACAGACATTTCCAATAGGATACTACGAGTGGGTTCAGTGTAATGTGTGCTGCTTTGTAATGAGAGGATAAAAGGAGTCGAAGGAGGAGGAAGTGATGCGTTTCATATTAACACACAAAGACTGAGGGAATATAGAGCCCTCAGAAATCTCTGCTATGCTTGAGCCACTTTATAGAAGTCTTTGTGAAGCTATTAAAAAACAAAAATGGTGTCACATGATTAATTCCTGAACACTTTGAGATTCTTTTAAGTTATTGTCATACATGAGGGTTGTGTGTGCATGTACAATGATTTAATTTCTAAAATTAAATACTAATACTAAAACTTTCAAAACGGCAAATAAAACAATAATATTATAATACTATTTCAGTGTTTTAACCATGGTATGGTTAATTCAATGTGTTAATGCTGATTGTTGATTTTATTTAATAATTAAAATAGCTTGTTCAACCACTAAATCTAACCATCTATTCAGATTTAAAATTAAGCATTTAGAATTGAGTAATTGTTTCAAATACCCTTAGGTCTGGAGTAATAAACGATATTATTTTGAATCACAATAAAAATTATGTCAATAGCTCTGGACTTTTGATCAAAGAGCCAATGAGCAATTCCAGCGCTATGTATGTGGCATTTGCAGTAAAATCTCAAAACATAAATTCACAATGAAAGTAAATGTGAACATTATATTGAAATATCTGTTTATATTTTCCAAAACAACTAACCACAGAGTTATGGGAGCAGAAAATTTTCAATCTGTAAACATGTTATTTTTATTTTAAATGAGGGAAATAAACATGCGTTATGGATGCGACAAAAAAAGTACGCAAGTTTACAGTCTACAACATACTTTGTAGAAATTCTGCGAATTAAACTGCAAAACCCAAAACAAACAATGTTCATCAAAAGGATGCGTTCTCTCTATAGAACAAAAATTATTGATTTTATTTTATTTGACATTTTTTATACAATTATGAGGAAAAAGTGACGTTATAGATGTAACACCTCTCCGTTATGGATGTGACATATGTGAAATTAGCACTTGTGTGATTTTGGTAAATCAAATATAATAGTTTGAAAATATTAACAGAGACCTTTTTTAGTATTTTTAAAGCACTGTAAAATACTTGCTTGCACAACAAAAAAAAAAAGGCAGAAACGGTGTCGATATTTTGGTGAAATTTTTTTTTTTTTCATGGCAAGGTTGACATTTGCATGGAATTGTGCACACACACACACACACACACACACACACACACACACACACACACACACACACACACACACATCATCATCATCATCATCGTGCAATATGGAAAATAATTATGGAGATTCCATTTTTGCCATATCACCCAGCCCTAAAATACCATTTTATAATATTTAACATTATCAAAAAGCAATTCATTTGTTTCAGTGTTCATTAAGGTTTGATAAGATTAGATAAAAAGCATAGCTGATTATTGTCATATTGCTCTAATGCATTTAACATTTACTAATACATTAAGTTGAAATGTATTTTTTCTTGTTAAATAATGTAGTTTTATAGTTTTAATAAATAGAACCTTGTTCTAAATTTGCATTTATTCGATAGCAAATTACCCTAATTGCAATTACTGTAACTAAATGAATATTAATTTGTATGTAACTTTTAAAAACATTTAATGCTTGGACCCTTAATAGTTTTAAAATATCAAGGTTCCCCACCTTTGTTTGTTTTCCTTTATACTGTTATGTACAGTACTACTTCATTTCTTTCCTGATCTACTTTATAATTAAATTCACTAAATGCCATCTATTACATTGAAAAATCCATTTATTAAATCATTAGCTATGATATCAGTTTAGCTGTGCTACAATAAATTTAAATTAAATTCTTGTTCACAAAGTTTAGTGGCTATCAGTGTCTCAATCAATAGCATCCAGTCTAGAGCTCCCTGCATGTGTTTTAATACATTTCAGAGTATCTGATTGAGACTGTACAGACAAAGCGACTGCGCTCATGACACAAGCTGAGACTAATGTATTCCATGCAGAGTCTATAGACTTTGTCTTCGAATTTGTTTCTGGTGGCCACAAAAAAAAGTAGTACTGGCATATGTTAGACGCTGAAAATGAAGAATTGTTGCCGGCTACTCCAGCTTCGCTCTGTACCTCCAGCACGACATGTTGTTCTAATATTAGAAATAATTCAGAAAAGTGAAGTCGACATCCTATGATTTAATGGCTTTCCTTCTCCTATTAAATTCTTCAAGCAATGGCCGACATCTTAAACTACGTTTTACTTTGCCTATGGGTTTTGTATTGGCATAACCTTTTTTTATTCTGTTTCATCTCTGAACATTTTAGCCACAGAGTTGACGCTAATGATTTTCATGCATATGTTTTTAACAGACACAATCTCAGAATATTCCTTGCTGGGATTCAGGGCGGCATCAATCTCAATTTCTGGATCGTTCTTGTTCATTACTAAAATACAGGCACCGAGACTCACATACCAAACCATAAAGGACACATTATCTCAGTGCTGTTCTATGGAAAAATTTTCCTTAGAGAATTACAGATTTAGGATTTGCTTGTTAAAAAAAAAAGTCTGCTTACTGTGAAGGGCAAACACTGTCAAACTGCCGATTATGCCTGAGGCTGAATTGAATATTTAGTGACATAATTTGATATTCACTGCTAAAATAAAAATGTTTATAATGGTAAGGTTTTAAACTTAAAAGAATGACATATTGGTTAAAACCTAGGTAATCTTTAAATAGGTGCCTAAACATCCTTTAATATTAACTTTAACTTTTGTGTATCCCATTCAAATTATTATATGTTAATGTTTTTGCAATAAGTATATATATTTTATAGTCATCTAGCCTGATCTGAAATACAGTTTTAAAAAATACTCATACTCCAGTCTTCAGTCACAAGATGACAAGCTGATTTGATGCTCAACAATTGTGATGCAGTTTTCATAGTTCATGTTTTGTTTTACTCCTTCCCATGAATTAAGGCTTTGGAGTAAAACATACTGTGATTTTTCTCCATCTAATGCAAATGAAAATATCCCATACATTGCATTGCATCCCGTACAGCATTTGTGACGGTCCAAACTCTACGTTAAAGTCAAATTAAT
This sequence comes from Danio rerio, assembly GCF_052040795.2. NCBI lineage: Eukaryota > Metazoa > Chordata > Actinopteri > Cypriniformes > Danionidae > Danio > Danio rerio. The sequence continues at coordinate 33,268,160 of NC_141039.2, read as the reverse complement.
GCATTCAACCCCAGTAGCCAGGTCCAAGATAGATATTTAGGGTAAAAAAAACAGCAATTAAAATTGTCGATTGTTTTTTCTAAAAAAATAAAATAAAATAAAAAAAGCTCATAAACAAGACCCCTTGGGTTTGTACAAGAACAAAAACAAAAAAAAAAGAAAAGAAAAACAGTTTCTCATCGACAGCATATATACTTACTGGCCACTTTATTAGACACACCTTACTAGTACTGTGAAACCCCTTTTGACTTTAGAACTGCCTTAATCTTTCGTGCCATAAATTCAACAAGGTACTGGCAACATTCCTTGGAGATTATGGTTCATATTGACATGATAGTATCTCATAGTTGCTGCAGATTTGTCTTCAATTCCACCACATCTCAAAGGTGCTCTATTGGATTGAGATCTGGAGACTGTGGAGGCCATTTGAGTACAGTGAACTCATTGTCATGTTCAAGAAACCAGTCTGAGATGATTTGCACTTTATGACGCGTTATTCTGCTGGAAGTAGCCATCAGAACATGGGCACACTGTGGTCATAAAGGGGCAGATATGGTCAGCAACAATACTCAAGGCTGTAGGCTGTGGCAAATTGAATTGGTACTAAAAGGCCCAACTTTGGCCAAGAAAATATCCCCCACACCATTACACCACCACCCCAAGCCTAAACCGTCGATACAAGGCAGGATGTATCTATGCTGACAGGAGTGGCACCCATTGTGGTATTCTGCTGCTGTAGCCCATCTGCCTTAAGGTTTGACGTGTTGTGTGCTCAGAGATGCTCTTCTGCAGACCTCGGTTGTATCGAGTGGTTATTTGAGTTACTTTCAGCTCGAACCGCTCTGGCAATTCTCCTTTGACCTCTGGCATGAAGAAAGCATTTGCGCCCACAGAACTGCCGCTCACTGGATATTTTCTCTTTTTTAAACCATTCTCTGTAAACCCTAGAGATGGTTGTGCGTGAAAATCCCAGTAGTTCAGCAGTTTCTGAAATACTCAGACCAGCCTGTCTGGCAACAACAACCATGCCAAGTCACTTAAATCACCTTTCTTCCACATTCTGATGCCCAGTTTGAACTGCAGCAGATCGTCTTGAACATGTCTGCATGCCTAAATGCATTTAGTTGCTGCCATGTGATTGGCTGATTAGAAATTTGCTTTTGGACAGGTGCACCTAATATAGTGTCCGGTGAATGTCTTAGATATATAGTTAATATGCCAAAATAAGTTTATGTCTATTATGTTGCATCCTTAAGTTCAATTGATTGATTGATTGATTGATTGATTGATTGATTGATTGATTGATTGATTGATTGATTGATTGATTGATTGATTTATTGATTGATTGATTGTAGGGATGTAATAATATTGTAAATACCATCATACCGCAACAGTAATTTTTTTCAATATTACCGTAGGGACATGACTCAATAAAACTATATTTCTGAGAAAAGTTTGCTAAGGCGAATGAAGCGAACAGGAGGTAGCGGGAACTACAATTCCCATCAGCCTAGGCGTGGCCATCATCCTTTGCGATCTGTTGTCACTACAGAACCAGTAATGCAGAAATGGAGTGTGTCGCTAGTAGCAGGGAAGAAAAAGAGCTGGAAATGATCGAACCTAAAGCGGGTTTTAAATCGGATATGTGAAAGCATTTCGGTTTCTTTCTAAAAAGATATGAAAAAGGAGAAAAGGTTACAGACAAAGAAAAAAAATAATATGCAGACACTGCCAGACTGTGGTGAAATATAAGTCAGGGAATACGACTAAAAACAGTCATGGGGACTGCCGAACACAGCACACTTGTTAGATTGATGCAGACATTGACTTGTAGCGCAAAGAGACCTCTATCTCACACATGGCTTGTCCTCTCAAGTGGTGGTAAAACAATGCACAACGTTACCCACTGCTGTCAACCTTGGCTAAATCATAACTCTCTGTCCCAGAAACCTCAGTCCCAAATGAGAGGGTTTTTGTTTTTGCAAAAAAAAAAAAAAAAAAACAGTGGACATGCCCAGAGATCCCAGCTTTTACCAGATTATAGTTATATGATAATTTTCCTTAAATAACCCATCTCTATCTAAGTGAGTGAGTGATAAAATGTTGAATGTGATGAGTTTTCAACAATACTAAATTGAAACAATTTTTTTTTATATGGTTTAATAGTTTTTGATATTAAAATTGAAAAATTGAAGTTCCTGTTTCGAAACTTACAGATAGATGGCTAATTTGTATGTCATTGATATGTTCAGTGCTAAGGTAAATAAACACTTTTGGCACTTTTTTCCGAGTCTTTTCATTAGTTTTGTTTTTCCTGTAAATTATTCAATAAATACCGTACCGTGCCATTCATACCGAGGTATTATCGCACCGTGAAATTCTGATACCGTTACATCCCTAATTGATGATTATCCAATCAGATATGTTTCTGTTGAGCTTATGAACACAAGGGCCAGTTAGAACTGTTTTGATTAGTCATTGAAAATTAAACCGCTGAAGTGTTGAGTGTTTACACTTACTGACTGAATCCTGCACTCTCCTGAATCCTCTCATTATAAACAACAAAGTGCTGAAACATTGTAAAAAAGAAATTCATTTTACTTCTTCAATACCAGAAGTTTTGCATAACTCCAGCATGGATTATTATTACAATATCAACAATGATTTTTGTTATAATACTGCAGCCGTGCACTATAGGCTCCCTATTTCACAGTACATATATAATTTACATTTTAATTCAAACATTGTGTGTTATAATTGGTAACAAAACCAACATAATTAGTAACATTATTAAATTTAATTGAAAGTTTAATTCCTTTCCCAGCGTGAGACACGTAAATCAATAGTGTTTATATTGTAATTTATAGTGTTTAATCGTGTAATTTAATAGTGTTTATACACATAAATATGATAGTGATTACACATTATGCAGACTCAGAGTATCCTTCGGCATAGAACAAATGATTATTTGTAAATATTTACCAAAAAACAAACCATGTTTAAATGTTCCAAATCAGAACAAAATATTTTCCATGAAAATTGCTAATCTATCTGACAAAATCAACAAACTCTGCATGTATCGCTAGTGAAAGAAAACTAGCAGAAGATAATGACAGACACTTTCCTCATCCAACAACACGTGTTTACACGTTAAACTCAAGCAAATCATGCCTTTTCAAACAGCACACCAACACAAGCTAAATGCTCCATTCGTCCAGCTAATGACTGCTTGCGTTTTTCTCCACATGTTCAGTCCTTCTGTAATCAGCCCGTAATTTACTATTTTAGCCCTGTGAGCGCTAATTCTGTTGGATGATTAAGTGTAAACATTATTTGCGGCTGGCACCGCGATGCTGGGGCCTGTAAATATGTGAGCTCTTAACAGAAAGCCACAATCACATTGCTCTGGATACACCATTTTCTTTGCTAATGAGCCGTGTCGCACCACCATGCCATGTTTACGTGGAAAAGGGTTCACCTCTTGTGGGCGCTGATTAATCTGGAAGAAAAAAAATTGGAAAGAGCAAACCACAAGTGTAACACATGCTCTGTCTTTTTTAGACTGTATACAAACAGTCTCTCTATATCTGCCAATGCCTTCTCTATACAGTTTCCTTTAGAGTCTGTCAATGCAAAAGCAATCAGTTGCAGACACGAACACACACACCAAAAAAAGAATGAAAAGAATAAAAATGACCTGATGATGTGTTTAAATGAAAATCTGCACGGCCTTACCTAATAACTTTATAAACTTTAATTAAACACTAAAAAATATCTAATTATTTATGCATTTGAATTGCAATATAAGACTTTGATCTTTCTACCAACAACTTTTAATCTTAAAAAGTTCAAAAAAGTGACTTTTTTAACATTATTAATAGTTTGAAGTGATACATTGTCTGAGTCTGTGTTGTCAGTATATTTCCTGTTATTTTACAGACTTATTTCTCTATATATTATTGCTTACATTTTATTATTTCAAACTACTAAAATGTCAATAAAGTCAACTTTATTGTCAATCAAACCATGCAACAGTACATTACACAGCAGACTGAAATTGCGTTTCTCCCATTTGTTAAACTGTAGAATTTAATTGTCAACATTAAATGTAAAGGTAAATGTAAACATTAAATGTAAACATTAAACATTAAAAAAAAATTCGACAGAGCACAGATCAAGGTCCCATAATGAAATTCACAACCTTAAAAAAACAGAAATAACTTGGGAATCGCAAAATATGCTAACAGTTAATTAAAAGTGTAGCATTTAAAGGTGCTGTATGTAAGTTTTTGACTCTTTTAAAGCATAAAAATACAATAACATGTTTGCAGAAATTGAAGAACCATGCCGAGTGAACATTCCTGTTTATCTAATAACAATGCTGAAGTTAGATATTCTGCTTTTGTGCCTTAACGCTCTCTTTGTTTATGTTCTTTTAACCTGTCCAATGCCAGTTTAGCCAATTATATTTCAGCACTCCGGGTTGCCTTGGTAGAAAACCGCTCGTTTGTTCGTTCCTTCGTTTGTTCCTTCCTTCCTTCCTTCCTTCCTTCCTTCCTTCCTTCCTTCCTTCCTTCCTTCCTTCCTTCATTCATTCATTCATTCATTCATTCAGAAAGGATCTGAAAGCATGCACCCGTGACGGAAATGCGACCTCGGCTGGACAATATCATATGAACATATGAACGATTCAGTTCCACAAGAGGTTGTTAATTAACTAATAATATAAATATCACGAACGTAAACATTAGGTGAGCAGGTTACACTGTAACCGCGTGTCATAATACGCAGCCATAAGCAATTTGGCACCAGACGATCATGACAGAAATGTAAATACAGCCATTCAGAAGGACAGAATATGCACTCACTCACGAAATGGAAAGGTTTATAATCTATTTAATCCATATTAACCCTCTTTAACGTAAATGCTGAATCACGTGTTTAGTTCTAAAGTTCAATTTCAAGATCTGAGGTGAACTATCTGCTGCTGCTTTCAATAGTATGGCAATAAATGTCATCTAAAATGGCATTAAAACTCACATTGTTAGCCTTTAACACTGAATAAAGCACATGAGGTGTACCTAAGGTGATCATTGTCATACTTTTCTGTTGTTCGGCTTAAAGAAATTAAGACTTAAAGCCCTTTTTAATATATATATATATATATATATATATATATATTCGAGGTGTTGGTTAGAACAAGAACTCCTTTTAATATGGTAAATATTCTTTCTATCGCGTGCTGTTGCTTTTATTTACAATACAATTTAAATCACTCGCTCCTGTCCTAAAGTGTCAAACATACTGCACCTTTAACTATAAATTTAATGCCTGTTGTATTTTTAAAAACAATTTCATAAGCGCAAGAGTTTTCTGTTTTTGTTGTTTAATTTGAATCACTAAAGTAAGTTTTTATTTGTTCACTTTCATTTGAAGTTTACTTTGCAATACTCTTTTTTTGTTTGTTTGTTTTTTGTTAGTGTTTTACTGCTTGTATATGTTTTACTACGACAATGAAATACAGCTTTACTCCAACAATGTAGCTTGGAACTACACACTGCTTGTAAAGTATGTGTTTTATAAAACATTTAAGTGAACAGTATAGATTTCTTATCATAAATAAAATTACATTATAACATTCTTTCATTCATTTTCCTTCGGCTTAGTCCCTTATTTATCAGGGGTTACCACAGCAGAATGAACCGCCAACTATTCTAGCATATATTTTTACACAGTGGATAACCTTCCAACCGCAACTCAGTTCTGGGAAACAACCATACACTCTTTTACACACATACAGACAATTTTGTGTTCCCAATACACCTATAGTGCATGTCTTTGGACTGTGAGGGAAACACGAGCACCTGGAGGAAACACGGGGAGAACATGCAAGCTCCACACAGAAATGCTAATTGGCCCAGCTAGGACTTGAACCAGCGACCTTCTTGCAGTGAGGTGACAGTGCTAACCACTGAGCCACCATACCACCATATAATATAACAATGCAACATATATAATGAGAAATCCAAACATGGAGAATCAATGTTTTGTAATCAATACAATAGTAACACTACTTGTTGTTTTGATGCGTTTGTTTTTTTTAATAAATTTTTTTTTTTTTTACTAAAAAATATGTTGCACACTTAAACTATTAAGTTGACCCAATGTAACTTTAATAGTCATTTTAACTTGCATCAATTAAGCTGACTTAAATCAAGTTAAAATGTGTTTTACTTAAGTTGAAACCCAATCAACTTTTTAAATGAAGTTAAAGTAACAAGTTATCAGCTTTTTATGATTTTTAACAGTGAAAAATGCAATAATAAAACAGTATACAGTAAATACATAAGGAAAACTATAAAGAATGCAGCAGTGCATGCTGGGAACACCAGGATCAGAAAGTTAAGCAGCAACTTTGATATTATTTTGATATTTCCTCAAAAACTTATAATAATAATAAATTACTGTGACAAGCGATTTAAAGGGGTGGTCCATATTATATTTTAAACTTTAGTTGATGTGTAATGTAGCTGTATGAACATAAGCAACATCTCTGAATGTAATACGCTCAAAGTTCAATGCAAAGAGGGACATTAACTTTTACAGAGTTAGCTTAGCAAAGCCTACAACGAACAAAGTTTGGGGACTACGGAAAAATACGTCCGAGCTAGTGTGACCACACACTTTAGGTTACGCACATTTACGACGTGCATAAACCCAGCACAGCAAAGGGGTGTGGCCAAAGGCACTGTAAATTTTTAGCAGAGAAAGCTACAATGCCGTCCAAACGCTGCTTTTCCACAGAGCTTCTTTTGTTTCTGTATTTGGGCTTCCAAAGAACACGACACAAAGAGAGAAGTGCTTACAGTTTAATTTTAATCATGTTTCAAAGAATTATATAGCTAGCATTTGACAAAGAATCTCTCCCAGTTCAGTGCTGGATTATACTAAAAACTCTTCCAACCGATGAAGCTGTGGATTATGAGCCACGATCTGTAAGTATTTTAATTAGTTAAAATTGATCAACTACATTTCCCAGTGATGGGTTGTGGCTGGAAGGGGCGCTGCTTAAAAACATGCTGGATGATTAGGTGGTTCATTCCGCTGTGGGGACCCCAGATTAATAGGGGGACAGACGAAGGGATAATGAATGAATAAATTAATGAATGAATGAATGAATGATCAACTACAGGCACAGTTTCTAGCGTTAATGGTATGTTGTAGCGAGGATGCAAACAACAGGAAATGCTGTTTGGCATCACAAATAATTTAGCTACAAATTTATATTTATCTCTCAAACCGCTGTAAACACTCACAATCTTCACCAGCGCTGCAGTGTCTCTCTATGCAGCCAATTTCCGTGCGTTCTAGATCTCAAATCACTCACTCGCAAAAGAAATGATATAGCATTTCATATTACTTACACATGCTTATTCTGAATTTATGTGAAAGACACTTGTCAGTGACTGACAGTTTACACAGCGCAAAAGTGTGTGCTTGTAGGTGCGTGATGTGGTGACATGGAGCCAATTTGCGAATCACAGCACAATGTGTTAGCTGACCAATCAGACCCTCTTGAGGGTGGGCTTTTCAGAGGAACTAGGAAATATGACAGTCTTTTCATTGTTAGCTGAGTAGCTATGTATAATCAAAGTAGATATATGAAAAATAAGGTGATTTTCTACAAATGAAGCATGAGCACACATTGCTTTGCATCTTATAAACATAAAAAAGCCTTTAAAATACACTATGGACCACCCCTTTAAGGTAAAACATATTTAAAAGTTCAAGTATTTTCAGCAAATACATACAATATGCATGCTCTATACTGTACACACACACTAGCTTTGCTGTACAACCCCCCTGGTCAGATATATCATCTATAAAATGTTTTTTTTTGCACACAGAAAAAAATAAAAAGCAACAGTATTCCAGACAAATGGAAAACACAGAAATTGTAATCCTGAGAAGTATATCTGAATGATTCAGAAACCCCCTCGCAAGCCCCTCCATGTCAGAACATGTTTTTCATGCAGAGACTGAGGACTAGATTTTATTACACATTTAATGAGACATTTGATTCATGTGCAATAAGAAAAACACAGTTGTCTTGAGTCTTTCTGTCTCAAACGTTCTGAAAAAAATATGTTTATAATTATGAATAAGCTTTCCTTTAATACTATAATCCAAAACATTGTAAATGTCCTGAATTGCTCCAGCTCTAGAATTGCACTCAGACTGCATCTACGAGCCATTCATTTCGTCAAAGTATTAAATTCATGAATGGCTTGATGCCTTAATGATCCAGCGAGTCTCAGTAACCAATCACAGCACTGAACTGCTTTGCCATTGATAATGTGTGAGAAAAGCTAGTACAAGTCAATGCAATTTCCCTTATAATTACATCCATGTCTACAACTCAATCTCTGAATGCATGATGCGACCACAAATCCACATGCTTGTATTTTGGGTTAAAACTAAAACGTGGCTATGTTAGTTTGCTTAGGGGAAGACTTTCCAAGAGTTTGACACTTGGCTGTGTTTGTTGAGCAGTGAGTGTGTACACTGTTAAATGCACGACAAACATATAATTTGTTGAGCAATTATATACAATTTGCACTGAATTTCCCTGCTTAAAGATATAATTAAAGCCAGGAGGTCAAAAGTGCAGGATTTGGGTTTAGTCTGCTTTTGTTTTGTTTATGTTTAGTTTAAGCAAATATCAGAAAACACCAACCTCTGGCATCATGGTATATCTACTGTACGTTATTCCGACTTCTTCCATCTTACAGTGTGTCTTTCTGTTCAATGGATTGTCAAAGCAGTAAAAAAAAGAGAGAGGCTCCAGCTGCATCCTGTTGTAGTGCTGTTGTTTGGTTCCTATAGAGAGAAATCCCATAGTGAATATGCGACTGTCATGAATGAACAATGTATGCTTAATAATTTTGAGTAAATTAATAATAATAAAACTTTTTGTTAGATTGTATTTCATCTGATGCCTTGAACTACAAAAACTGTTAAAGAGCCCATATTATGGGTTTTTGAAAATTCCCCTCCATGTAGTGTGTAACACAGCTCTAAGTGAAGTGAAGTATCCAGCTAAGGCTTAAATCTGTTAGTGTACAGTGTTTAAAACGGTTGATTCATCTATAAAAGAGTCGACTCATAGCGCTTCAAACGAGTCGCCTTGATACCGATTCATTAGGTGTTTCGCCATGACGTACGAACGAAACCAAGTTATTCACGTGCACGCGCAAACCCGGGAGATTTCAAACCTGAGGCCCCGCCCTCTGACGCAGAAACCCAGACACACACACACACACACACACACCCACAAACACACACACACAAACATGCCGGTCGATTGAAGTCACACTGCAGATGGATATATTGAGTCTCTACCCAAAGATGAAACCTCAGCATTATAGCCAAGCAGTTGGAAACTACTGGAAACTTCTGGAAACTACATGCTACAAAGAATACTTCATCAGCGTTTGTTAAAGGAAGGATCAGTAAAGAGTAACTTACTGATGGACGTCAGGATGGATTTTTCTTCCTCCATTTCTCAAGTGTAAGTATGTGCGATTAAAGTTGCCTCGTTGACTCTAGCTTGCAAATGTATTTAGTTGGTATTTGTTACTTGTAACCGCGTGTACTGTATCAGGTTAACTGGCTATATTCTCTTATCGCGTGCAAAGTCACGTTAAAAACGTGACGCGTGCTGCTTTGTTAACGGAGCTCCGTGGACGAGGAGTAGTTTGTGTCTGTGTGTGCGCGCGCTGTCGTCCGGAGGTGTGTGTGTGTATGTGTGTGTGTGTGTGCGCGCGCGCGTTGTCGTCCGGGGCAGGGTTAAGTGCGTGTGTGTGTGTGTGTGTGTGTGTGTGTGTCTGTGAAAAGAGCAGAGTGAGAAGCTAGGAGATCTCCTCAACTGTTTTTGTAGTTTTTGCTCAATAAAATAGTTAGTCGTCTGTATTTTCAAGTCCATAGTCTGTATTTACATTGACCCACTGGCAGCTAAAATCCACGCCTAAACTATCGAGCGTGTATGAACTGTGATTACTTTTATATTGCTGATTAGCTGTTGTGCATTTCACTCTCTGACTGAAGGCAGTCGACCAATCGCAACAGACTGTCATTGGTCCAATCAGCGCAGATTAGCTTCGCGCTAAGCAGGGGTTTGGGAACAAATGAATCACTGGACGATTCATACAGGAGTCGCTGGGATAATTAGGTAAAAATAAATGCAGATTATAAGACCATGAAAGTGTTTTTTGACCTTGCATGCATATTTAACTGTTGTTGGAGACCCTTACAACCTAGATATGACCCTATTTCATGTATAATATGGGCTCTTTAACTTCTTTTGGTTGGATTTTATTTATTAATAAAAACAAATTAATGTTTTTTTTTATTTTTTAGTACATAAAGCTAACCTAAATTTAAATGGAGAAATTATTACATTGGCAGCAAGCTGAAATTGGTTTAATTAGGTTTAATTTATATATGAAAATAAATCTTATAAAAATTAACATTGAGCAAATGCCAAGCACAAACACATACTATACTTTTACATTTTGATTTAACCATTTACCATTCGTTTTTGTAAAAGTGACCTGCAAGTTAGGACAATAAAACAACAAATAAAGATAAATAAATAAACAATTAAACAAATAAATAAACAACATGTAAATACTGCAACAAGTACAAAATTCAAGGGCAAATTACTTTTTTTCTGTTGCTTTGAATGCATTTTTATTCTAATGAATGCATCATGATATGAAAATGCACTGCATGCAATTAAAAAAAAAAGTTAGATCTAAATCACAGTGAAACCTTTAATACCCAAATTCAAAACTAAACCAACCCTAAAGCTATTTAGCGAGAAGCAGCGCTACTGAGCTGAGTCTGAGCTGCGGTACACAGCTGAGATGCTGTAACATTAAACTGAAACCAGAGATCAGTTTCTCATGCAGTAGAGTCAATGTGCCAAACAAGTAATATAAACAAACCGGTCATTTATCTGCCTAGCAAGTTAACTCATATGGTGTGTGCAAACACAACCATGTCAAAGCATTCTGGGGTGGATTACACAAAGAATGAATTGTGGGACTCATTTACATGCATTGTCTGTGTCTTCAGGCGCCTCATTCCATAAGAAACTATGCAAAACCTGCCAACAAAATTCCCCCACACACTTTTTAAAATAAAGGTTGTATATTGGAACAGTAAAGAAGAGTACTGCCAAGATGCGTGTTTAGTTGATGACTTAAAATTAAGTTGATAACTTTTAATGACCTAAAATTAATGGCAGCAATTAAAATGACTTGTAAATGAGATTATGTTTTGGCTATGAGATAAATCTCTGATATGCATACTGAAACTCATAAGACATTCATTCAGCTTCAGAGAACAAATTATATTTATGATAATGTTTTTCATTGGTTCTCATGTCAAGTTCTGTGACTTGTATATTTTACATTTTATAGATTGTTTTAAACATTTATTTGGGGGAGGGACACTTGAAGTGATTATTTATTTATTCTTTATCGTTTAGTTTTATTTAATTTTTTTTTTTTAAGAGTGTTCTGTATGTTTATGTTTTATGTCTTTATGTCCATTTGTTGTTGTTACCATGTGAGTTTTTTTGTGTGGAACTGTTATGAAATAAGGACTCTTGACTGCAAACCCACCTTCGGGTATAAATAAAGTAACCTAACCTAACCAAACCTAACCTAAGCAAGCTTTGAGCATCCATGTCAAAATCAGAAAGCTAATGATGGTTTATTTTTGGTTATGTGAATAGAGATAAATCTTAATCATTAAAGGTGATTGCATATCTCTGGAAGATTTAGAACTAATCTCTTAAATCATATGGATGAATTTTTAATCTCTTTATGAACTTTTGAAGCGTTAGAGGTTTACCAAACACATCTTCAGTGGAGGAACAGAAATCTCAGATTTGATTTAAAATATCTTCACTTGTGTTCCGAATATAAATCAATTTCTTCTGCATTTGAAACAACATGAGGGAGAATAAATGTTCTTTAGTGCATTGCATGACCCGTTTTCATTATGTGAGAGCTCTTTTTCATGATAAATGCAATAAATCAGAAAACAAGGTAAAAATCTAACTTCTTGAGTTGATATTTTGCAAACTGCGATTCCATGAAAGTGTGATAATAATAATAAAAATGCAAACGTATGCTTCTCAAATGAAAACTCTAATAATTTTTTATAGCAAAATAATTACAATTATTGACCACTGGTGTGAAGCCCTTATTATACTCAGTCAAACCATCATAGTACTACACAGTATATTTTTTCAGCATTGACGTGATTCCTACTTGACATCATAATTTGCAACGTGATTTGTGGTTTACTCGAAAAGTTTAACCATAATATGTTTATATAATTTGCACATGTTGCATTGCATAAAAAAATAGGAAAAAAAGAAAGAAAAGAAAGGAAAGGGAATAAAAAGCAAGTTTAAAACATTCAGGTTTAATAAACCATACACTGTAAACGATTTCTTGTTAAATTAACAGTAAGTTACTGGCAACAATTATCCAGTAGCTGCTGTATTTCATAAAACAGTAACATTACTGTAATACTAATTACATTAGTATTACATTTACTGTAAAATGTAATACATCATTTTACTGTTGTTGATTTTTACTGTAACACCAATTACAGTAGTGATACACATACTGCAAAACTGAAAACAGTATTTTATTGTACATTTTTACCATGAAGAACTACGGTATTTTAACGTTACTTTCATTATTACTGTATAGTATTTTACAGTTATTAAATGTTATTTTATTTTATTTAATAGTGCTACTTTATAATGGGTAAAAATGTTCAAAAATTGCAAAAGTGTTATTTTAACTGTTCAAGAAATACAAGAAAAATAAAGAAATTGAAACTTTAACTTCACAATAAAGGTTTATTGTGTAAACCATGCTAAAACAGTAGCAATTATTCAATATAACAAAGCAACAGAACACTAATAAACAATTGATCATAAAAACCAGTCAACAATTAATGCATCAAAAATTATTACAATTTTAAAAACAGGTAAAAATACTGCTACAAGACAGGAAATGATGAAGGCCAAATGATGTGGAAAGGGACAGTGAAAAAGGGCAGGAGCACTTCTGATGATCCTGCAGAAATGACAAGCAAAATCAATCACTGAAGTAAAAACTAATCATCCCTCAAACCATTTAATTCATTCAGAAACGAAACACTGCACTGTTGTTTTTATATATATATATAAATATATATAACAGTTATAATATATATAACAGTTTTTTTAATTGTTTTTGTTGGTGAAATACAGTTTGTTGTCAATTCACAATTACACTAACGTTAATGGGGAAAAGATCAGCGGGCATTGTTCTTGAAGATCGCTAGTCAGGTGTCCACACAGGTGTGTAAAAAATAAAGTCTCATCTTAACTTAATGTCCGACTCTGTATAGCTCGAATATCTGATTCCATGATCACACTACTAGTGCTTCCACGGATTTAAGAGGGGTGAACACAGTTCATTCTCACTTTAAGAGGCTACATATTTAAAATTAAATAAATAAAAATAATCTAATTTAACGTGACTAATGTTAATTAAATACTTTTAGGCTTTTAACACGTATAAATCCACTTCTAACTTACAGATAAGATTGCGTTAGAGAACATGAAAGCCGTGGGTGATTTTTTAAAATAATGCTAAAGATGAGTTACTGATATTTGGTTTGCATAAAACAAAGAAATCACTAAGCATTCATTTTTGGCAAAATCTGCAGAGAGGCTCAGCGACAAGAGGAAATGTGTTAAAGTTGAGTAGAGAACTAAAGAGCAGTCTAGCCTACTTCATGAAATGTTTGTGGTAATATTCTGCTGTCAATTCGTATTACTGTATTTTAATATGCAGCAGTGATGGCATGTCAGCGAGACAAATAAACATTTTATCGAGTCATTTCATACAGTTTATTTATTTTTTTTTTTTTATACAAACCCTCTAGTGACATTTCCTCAAACTAAATCATCATAACGTTACTGTGCACAGCATCAGTAAAACGTTGAGAATAATTTAAATACTTAATTTTTTAAAACAGTCACTGCTGATTAGAAACTAACATTAAAGCTAAGCTTACAGAAATCCTGTATGCATGACAATATAAAGATGTATTACTCACTGATGTCGAAGCACTTCCAGGTCATCAGAGATGTAGACAGGACAGAATGTGTGCTATCAAATGAGCTCTTGTGCAGCCTTTGTTGGACATCCAGGTAGTATGTTCACCCACACTGTAAGAAACAAAAACAGAAACAATTTATTAAAATGTGAGGGATAGTAAACATGTTTGGTCTACAGAGAGAAGAAAATGTTTACTTTAAGCATTGATCCTAATGAATCTATTTCTCAACTACATTTAACCTTATCACGGAAACAGCATTTTTGAGCTTTTAGACCAGGGGTGCTCAACCTTGTTTGCTTTAAATTAGAATTAAAACAATAAATCTCTATGTCAAATAAAATACTTCAGATCTAAATAAAGTAGGTGTTTTTACCTAAAGGTTCCTTCCCTCCAGTTAGTTTGGCTGCAAATCCCTCCACATCTGTGCTTTATTCGGTTCTTGTCTTAAGAGTAACTGGTGTCACATTCCAGGTTCATCACAATCTGAGCTAGAAAGACAATATGGCAAAAGACAAGACACATATAAATAAGTCTCAGAATAAAATATTTAAAAGGATAGTTTACTTTTTTGCCACCATTACTCCATGTGTTTTAAATCCGTTTAAATTTCTGTTAAACACTAAAGCAGATATTTTGAAGAATGTTAGTAAACAGTAACTATTGACATCCATATTTGAACCAAATTTCTTTAAAAAATACGAGTTTGTGTTCAACGGAACAAATTAAATGTATAACTATTTTGAAACAAGTGGAGGATGCCAAAGATGCTGTTATTTTCATTTTGGGGTGAACTGTCCCTTCAATTAAAGTGTCAAGCAATAGTCATAAAATCTGATGTATCGCTTGAGGAAAACTAAATCAAGTACTTTCTTTGAACAAGCAGAATCATTATGCCATTGTATTCAGTGATTCTCTTTTACATTTTCCCACTATAAAACGATAGCTTCACCATGCAATCTATGTTAACAAAAAAATGAATAGCATAAAATAACATTTTGAACTAAACTTACAGTTTCCAGGCTGTTTGAAAAAAAAAAACACATACGCCCAGTAAAATTGCTAATAAACACAAAGACAACAGTTATAGAAAAAAATGTTTGTCTAATATTTACTCAGCACTTGGTAGGCAGATAGCATAGGCGTGGCTGTTTTAACACCAGATTTTTTTTATCTTAGGAACTGCTGGAAGAAGAAAAAGAGGTTGTACATGAAACTCCTCACAACAAATCTGTGAACAACTTGACATTTAAAAATCTAATCAAAATGAGGAAGACATCAACATTACCTTGAATAATCAAGTGAGGAGAGATTGGTAGCATCAGTTTTTCAACATCAATTACTGTAGCTGAAAAACAGATAAATATAATAAGAGTAAAATAAGACTTAACATTAATTAATCTAAATCTATGGTACAACCATACCAATCTGTATGGGGTTAAAATACATTTGTACACAAATCATTCCCTGACCCCATCAATTTCTCTTAGAATAGGATGGATATATATATATATATATAGTGATAATGACTTTGGCTTATATCTGTGTACTCAGAACGTACACTCACTTCAGGTACACCTGAACACCAAAAATTAAATGTACAATTAATGACACATTATACATCAAGCTCATTAACATTATTGAGAAATAGACAATTAATATGTATTTTGTTAATATTAACGTTAGCTTAAAATAATTCAACTGCATTTAATTTTCAGCTCCATTTAATAAAACAGTTAAGACTCATTTCATTATGAGTTTAGTTTAAATAACTAACTTACAGTTGAAAAATTTTTACCATAATGATAGCTTAGTCATAATGACTATGTGAAGACCAGAGCTTACCTTAACGGTAAACGTTTAACTTTTCATGGTGACTTCGCCTTCATCTCAGTGTTGTGCTGAAATAGAGAATTCATTAATGCAGTTACAACAAGTTAAAGTTATGTTTTTCAGGTAACTTAGCGTATGGTCAATAACTCACTAAAGATAAACTCACTGTATCTAATACCTCGCAAACACTACAATGACCGCCTGGCGTCTGTTATTTCTTGTTTAAAATACCGTTTGTTAACGGATAGCGTGACAAAACATAAGAACCTACAACTAATGTCACTTGGTTAATTCTTTTAAATTACACACACAATACACAGAAATACATACAAAACAATCCTTTAACGGACAGAATTTGACTTTAAAACACTTACCGAGGATGAATTCGCTGGATGAAAGACGACAGGTGAATTTCAAATTAGGAGAGCCGTTGCCTGCATGTCGAGTCGTGTCCGTTCGGTTCTATGAATCGGCTCATTAGTGAACAGTAAAGAATCGAATCCGCCTAAAACCGATTCCTTTTTGTATATGATTCATTACTATTTCGTTATACTGCTTGGCCACACTCATTTATACACTAATTATACACTAATTGCATATTGCTGAATGTGCTTGTGAACACGTGTGATCAAATAATTCCCGAGCAAACGGTTCAATTCGGTTCAATACGATTCAGAGTTGCTCGAGTGCTGAACCGAACCAGTGCAAACGTGATATTGATTACAATATAGTAACATTGTTTTTTATTCACTTTACCAGCGAAATTATTGCATATATCTGACCTTGACAATAAGAATAAAGTTCGTTTGAAGTGTTTTGAGAATTATATATAAATATATAAAAAAAAAATTCTCCCAGAATTCATTTCACATCAACAAGCAAATGTTAATGGCGGATGAGAAAGCCCAGCTAATATTATAAATATTGCGTTTAATATGTCACGAAATGAAATTTTAACAGTGTTTCATGCGAGAATGTAGTTCTTACAAACTCAAATCTGTGGTTTATTTATAGCTATCATAAATTTTAAGCGTGCTTTGCCGATAGCGGAGATTCTGACCTCCAGGGTGTCCATCATCACTCATGTATCCGGCGAAACGAGGTTATAATCGGCTAGACATGTGAGACTTGCCCCGGTCTTAGATGGCTCTATAATGAATGTGTTATAAAATTTAGTTTTAACCGTTTTTCATGCGGGAATGTAATTGTTTTAAACTCAAGTCTGTGGTTTATTTATAGAGATGGTGGGTATTTTAAAATATTGTTTTGAAAATGCGGAGATATGTGACCTCCATGGTGATGACGGGTGCCCTAACCTCATGAATCCGTCTAAAGCAGGCTGGTCATTATGACATTTAAGCTGACTTTGGTTTCATGATGAATCAATTACTTTTGTTCCAGTTTACGTTTTGGTTAAGCACAAAGTTATGTTGATTAAAAATGATTTAATATTTTCATGTTAACCTTATAAAATTAAGGTGCAGTACACCCAAATATGGAAAACCAGGGGAAAGCTTTATGCACTGAACAGTCTGAAGAAACTGGTTATTTTATTTTTCTTCTCAAAATACTTTGTCAAAAAATAAAATAAACATAATAATAATAATATAAAGTGTGTGTAGAGTTTTTCATGGTCATTTGCAGTACTGTATTTAGATGCACAGTAACTGATTTTTTCCCAAAATTCATTGTAAAATCTGCAGTAGCATACTGTTAATCATGTTCACAGTATGGAAATGTTGAGAATACATTATCATGCTGTGAAAACAGCAATATATACAGTAACACACTGTGCACAGCTTATACAGTAAACAACTGTTGAGAAATGCAGTATAATACCGTGAAAACAACAGAAATCGTTTACAGTGTAGACAGCTTTAAGGAAGATTTTATTTATATGCAGTGTTACTTTACAGTTGAACATTCAATTTCCATACGCTCTTTTAGGAATAAAAGTACAAGAGCTGTCACTGGGTTGGTTTTCAAATGGTAAACTTTTGTAATTTTCGATGTCCACCTTTAGATAGAAATATAAAAATCACCAAATCATCCAAAAAACTATTTTATTCAAGTCAAATTTTATAATATTTAAGTCCTCTGGTGAAATTATTTCCATATACAATTATTAGCCTCCCCGTGTATATCTTTTCCCCAATTTCTGTTTAATGTAAAGAAGATCTTTTTTCAACACATTTCTAAACATAATAGTTTTAATAACTCATTTCTAATAATCAATCTCTTTTTATCTTTGCAATGATGATAGTAAATTGTATTTAGCTAGATATTTTTAAGATGCTAGTATTCTGCTTAAAGTGACATTTACAGGCTTAATTAGATTAACGAGGCAAGTTAGGATAATTAGGCAAATCATTGTATAACGATAGTTTGTTCTGTAGACTATCAAAAAAATAATAATACTAAACTTAAAATCGTTTAAAAATTAAATACTGTTTTTATTCTAGCCAAATTAAAACATAAGTATTATAGAAATAATTTCCTTCTGCTCTGTTAAACATCATATGGGAAATATTTGAAAATAATAATAATAATAATAAATTTGACTTCAACTGTAAACACTCTCAGAAAAAAAGGTTCACAGTGGTACAAAAAGTGTTCCTTTAAGAACAGTTTTGTACCTTTGTAAAAATTGTACCTTATTATATTAAATTATTAAAAGGCCTCTTATGATACTGTTCTGTACCTTTTTCGGTACAACTGAAATGGAGGTACACAATTGTTCTCATATAAAAGGTACATCAACAACTCCTTCTTTGTTACAATACCATGAAAATAAATATGACTGGATTAAGTGATTTTACGAATAATTTTCATATTAAAACATGGGAGCTGGCAAAAGTCCCACATATGCAGAAATTTTAGTATTGTAAAGCTAATCAGACATTGTGCATAACTCGTTACAAGACTTTTGCATAATTCTATTTTTTTTTTAATTAAGCAATTTGAATGAATATTTGAGTGATTATAAAGATATTGTGAGAAAATGGGAGAACATTTTTTATTATTTGTTTTTATTTTTAATTGTAAATTAAAGAAACTTTAAATTTGCTGAAAATAAATTGACACATTTTGGATGTAGCAAAATGCCTTTGAATAGTTCTTGAAGAAACACATTTGACACTGTAAAAGTACAAAGTGTCCTGTCACAGTGGTACCTTTATGGATCAGATTTGTACCTTTGATAAAAGGTACAATATTGTATCTGCAGGTTTTAAAAACCAAAGGTACATTTTGGTTTCCCATAGTACAAATCATGTCCTTAAAAGGTACAAACTGCAAAGTTACAAATTTATTTCTTCGTCTTAAAGTGCAATTCTGTTCCAAAAAAAGGTACTGCCCCAGTGACAAGGGTTTGTACATTCTTTGGTGCAACATTGTACCATTTTTTTCTGAGAGTGTATACACAAATATCACAAAAAAATATATATATTTCATGTGAAAACAATTTTTTAAATACTGACATGTTTCAGAAAACCTGATTCAGTGGTGCTGAATCCTGTGACAAGATCAGAATAGATTCACACATAAAGACACTGATACACTCCTCCTTTTTCCGCCCACAAGTCCTTAAATTTCTCCTCAGCTTTCTCTCTTGGCTCGTCTCTCTCACTCTCTCACTGTCTATTTCTCACTTTTCATGCTGTGGTAAATCTGGGAGACCTTAGGCCTACTAGAAGCTTACTTATGTCCCTCAACGGGCCTCTTTACCCAGTCTGTAATTAGACCTGGCCATACACACACACACACACAAACACACACACACAAACACACACACACACACACACACACACACACACACACACACACACACACACACACACACACACACACACACACACACACACACACACACACACATAGAGAAGCCAAATTCATATATCCAAATGTACCTCAAACCAGGATATGACATCAGCGTCGGTTAGAAAAAAAATGGGCCCAACCAAACAGAGCAGTAGGTTGGCATTTCACTGAACTAATTTTGAGCCTATAGATTTATTGCACACTTCCCATCCCAGACATCTGTGGTAAAGCACACAGCCTTGACCAGATGCCCATTGGCACCACAAGGTCAACCTGCCATTAGTCAACACTGCGGACCGGCAGTTAGAGCGATACTGTGGATCATAATCTAGTAACTTGGCCAAGGTCAGGTTTGCGGGTATAATTGGCAGTATAATTCACCATGAGATGGGTTAGAAAGGTGGATGTGGGACAGATGAAATTATATAATACAAAATAAAAGGTGTTTTACAGCAGATCTGTCTCAATTTTAAG
The DNA here is from genome assembly GCF_052040795.2 of Danio rerio. Lineage (NCBI taxonomy): Eukaryota > Metazoa > Chordata > Actinopteri > Cypriniformes > Danionidae > Danio > Danio rerio. Next base: position 33,247,838 of record NC_141039.2, on the reverse strand, counting down.
GTGCAGTCACAGTAAAATATCAAAGAATTCTTCATTTCACTACTTACTTGCTTTATATGGATTATATGGTTGATGTTGTAAATTTGCTGCTTATTTTTCTAAATGAACTATATTTGCTAATGAACCATTGGAGTTGGTCTGTTGTGACTCATAACTCTTCAGAATATTAATGGGGACGTTTAAAACAAAAATTAACCATTAAAAAATTCTTATCTACAGAAATTGCTTATATGCAAAGTTGAAAGTGAACAAAAATGTATAGAAATATTTGATAGAAAATCTAAATAAAGATACAAATGTTAAACGGATAAGAACAAATGCATTCATGAATAATAAATCACATAATAATCGGACCCTGTGTCCATTACAATGAACATCGCATGACAGCTCATGTTTTCTATGGTTCCTGAGCATTTCATCTAATTTAAAGCCTGCAGTCCATAAGAGTGGACGATTGTCATCCAATCAAATGGCAGTCAGGCTCGGCATGTTGTATTTTGGAAAAAAACAACAACAACTGAACACTGAAAACCAACATGGCATCCCTTCATTCCAGACACAAACGCAAGCCACGTTTACAATGTTTTGATTCCGGTTTATTGGTATGTCAAATATGTCTGTCCATTAGAATGTACAATAGGTTCAAAATCTGTTACTGAAAGTAAATCTTCAGTAATGCTGCTTGAACTGAATGTACTAATTCTTTGCTGAAAAAGTTTCATACGCAAAATATACAGATCTTGAAGTTCTTGAGCATATAGCAGATGGAAATATCTCAGATGTGGACATTATGTGGAGCGACAAGGAAGATAAAGAAAGTTTGTTATAAACACTCTATATAAAACCAAAACCCTAAAATTAAAGTAAAAATGTTAGAAACTTAAATGTTTGTGATTTTGAAAATAAATTTCAAGATTACCAGCAATCATGTGTGTGTGTGTGTGTGTGTGTGTGTGTGTGTGTGTATTTTGTGTTGGCATAATTTTTGGGAAGTACAACTGTTCTGACCTGATGTCCATCGAAAAGGACAGATACATATACACATACGTAAAGGTTGTTGAATCGTATTTTATTATAATTTCATCTCTTTATTAAATGAATTATGTATCAGTTGAGTGAATGTCAAAATGTAATATAATCATGTTATTTACTAAAATGTAGTTTAATAAATTAATATAATTAAACAATTCATATATTTCTTTATACACATTTAGTTTTTAAGAATTTCAGTGCAAATTCATATATTATGAATAGAGAATATAAAGTGCCTATAAAGTGCCTATGAATGCTTCATTGTGTATGTTTAGTCTGCCATCTGCTGATTTAATAGAGCATTGCTTGAGACTGTAATTCACTGCAATATACATGTAGCCCACGAGGTGTCCCCATTATGTTGTGTGTGAAAAATTGTGGTCAGTTTTACAGATTTGTCAGATTTGACTTCAAAACAGTGCATTTACCTTAAAAACTAATTTATCAGAATAATAAAAAAGCAAAGGGCCAAACTTGCTTGAAGCTATAAGTGGATCATATCTACAAAACATTAGAATTATGTTGTGCCTTTGTATAGGTTTGCACTCCTTTACAGACCAAACAGATCACAACCTCCAAAAAATACAACCTCCTTTGTATGAATGAAAATGACGGCAGAAATCTTATGACAAATTAACCCATATTTGCCATTCATTCATCTTACATGTTTTTGTGTGTGTGTGCAAGTCCATTTTAGAACCAATTATAACCATAACAATACTGAGCAAAAAAAAAAAAAAAAAAAAAAAAACACAAATAAATGAAACGTCCATTGCAAAGCTGAAAAAGTCTTTTACCTTTAAAGTGTTGCAAGTCAGTCCAGTATTTGGAGATGTCACTTTGTTAAAAAACACCATGCATCTGCACATATACAGTACTGAAGTATAGTACTGTTGCTTTAGTCGTCAAATACTCACACATTACATTGACTGATACACATATATGGCATTAAAATTATTACTAAACATTTTTGTTTGACATAATAAAAACATAATTTTAAAAAACATTCTTTTTTATACCCTGAAAAAAATATTAATCAAAGATGATTACTTGGATTTACTCATTTTTTTAAGTTAAGTGGTTGTAAATAATTTATTTAGACTGAATTTAATCAAACAAATTAAGTTGAACATTACTAAAATTGAATTTGTTTGTTTTAAATTTAACCCATATAAATTCATAAAAATCATTCATAAATCTTTTTTTATTGTACTAAATGTTGAAAAGTTACTGTTTTCAGGCAACCAAAACACATCAACATTTCCCTTTTTTAGTTGAAAATGTTTCTGTGTAAGCATATATTTTATGAAAATGAATTTGATCCTTCCTAATAGACTTGTAAAGGTGTCTGTGAGGAAACGCTTCACTAATGAATTGTATTATTCAACTATAACATAGAGATCATTGCTTGTTTGGTTCATTAGACAAACCTAAGCTAAACTGCAGGGCATTGAAATAACCCTGGTAAACAACACTAAAACACAATCCATGGATTGCAAAAACACCCAGTGAGCTCACCTGTTATTGCTCGCACTCACTTGTGAAATTATTCCAAATGTTTGTGCAAAATGGTCTTTAGTTGCTAGGAGACATGTGTACCTAATTATATTAATTATATAGCAACGAACAGTCTTTCCGCAGTTTTGCTTTGATATGTCTGATGGCACATATGAACATATCAGCACCAAACAGATATCAAACATATAATTTGTACAGTAATTAGGCTTGGCTTTCATTTATGCGCAAATTGCAAATGGATAGGAAACTTAGCAGCAGACAGGATTGAAAAAAGAAAAAAAAGGTATACTGCATGTCACTGGCCACTTTATTAGATACAAGATCTTTGTTCAGCTTTGTTGATGCAAATACACTCACCACTTTATTCTTCAGAACTGCCTTAATCCTTCATGGCATAGGTATGGTAATTGTAACAAGGTACTGGAAATATTCCTCAGAGATTTTGGTCCATATTGACATGTTAGCATCCCGCAGTTGCTGCAGATTTGTCGGCTGCACATTCATGATGCAAATTTCCCGTTCCACCACATTCCAAAGGTGCTCTATTGGATTGCAATATGGTGACTGTGGAGGTCATTTGAGTACAGTGAACTCATTGTCATGTTCAAGAAATGATTCACGTTTGGCATGTTGACATGGTGCATTATCCTGCTGGAAGTAACCATCAGAATGGGTACTGTGGTCATGAAGGGATGGACATGGTCAGCAACAATACTCAGGTAGGCTGTGGCGTTGACATGATGCTCAATTGGTACTAATGGGCCCAAAGTGTGCCAAAAAAATAACCCCCACACCATTACACCACCACCACCAGCCTGATCTGCTGATATAAGGCTGGATGGATCCATGCTGTCATGTTGTTGATGCCAAATTCTAACCCTACGATCTGAATATCGCAGCAGAAACTGAGACTCACCAGACCAGGCGACGTTTTTCCAATCTATTTGGTTAGCCTGTGTGAATTGCAGCTTCAATTTCCTGTTCTCAGCTGACAGGAGAGGCACCCGGTGTGCCTCAAGGTCGGATGTGTTGTGCGTTCAGAGATGCTCATCTGCATTCTCAGTTGTAACGAGTGGTTATTGAGTTACTGTTGCCTTTCTATCAGCTAGAACCAGTCCGGCCATTCTCATTCTCTTCGGCCATTTAGATCAGCAGTTTCTGAAATACTCAGACCAGCCCGTCAGGCACCAACAACCAAGCCACGTTCAAAGTCAACTTAATCACCTTTCTTCCCCATTCCCCATGATGTTTGGTTTAAACTGCAGCAGATCGTCTTGACCATGTCTACATGACCAAATGCATTGAGTTGCTGCCATATAATTGGCTGATTAGAAATTTGCATTAACAAGCAGTTGGACAGGTGTACCTATTAAGTGGTCGGTGAGTGTGTGTAATTAGCCAATCAAGTCAGCAACTTAATGCAATAAGGCACGTCTATAGACGTGGTCAAGACAATTTACAGACGTTCAAACCGAGCATCAATATAGAGAAGAAAGGTGGTTTGTGTGAATGTGGATTAATAGTTGCTGCCTACCGAAACTGCTGTTAATGTGCATTTTGAAGCCTTTCTTGAGAAAATCAAATCATTTTTAAAAATACCTGGATTCACTGATTGAAGATGCTCTAATGGAAACTGAAGGAAAAGCATCTACAATCACATTTGGGATTACTATTTTTTTTTTTTTTTTTGCTAAATTTTAAAAAAGCAAAGTGAGACTACAATTCACAAAGGTGAAAAAAAAAAAAAGTTGTCGTCTGAATAGAAAATTTCAGCAGCAACATTTGCATGTTAGGGTCACAACCTGGCAAAAACACCTAAAACATGAAAGTATTGAACTGTTATAACTTGATCTACTTTTCAGGATGTTAATGTTGGTGTAATGGCATGGTGAATATTTTCTTAGCACACTTTCGGCTATTTAATATCAAATGAGCATTATTTAAACATGCAGAGTCTATGTGAGCGTTGTCAAAGACTATAGAATACACAAGACGTGTCACTCGTATCTTTGTGAATCTGGAAAAGTGTAACAGACAAAATGGTGAATAAAGCCCCGCCTAATAGTACAGGAGCCAATCATCGATTGCTACAGACTGACGATACTCCGGGGAAAGGCTTGGACCAGACGTGAGTTTCTGCAGAATTTGCGTGATTTGGATGTTTAGAAATTAAACTAAAGTGACAGTTGTTGTTTAATTGTATTAGTGATTGCTGATATGACATTTAATGGTAAGCTTGGCAAGCAGTTTTGGAGAATTTGATGTGTCCTTTATTAACCCGAGCATACTGCCCGAGAGGTGTTTTAATGATGGCCGCAGAGTGAAATGACTTGCCTTAAAAGGACTTTGGTGTTGTTGACCCTTTATGACCACATGGTGTAAACAGAGCTTCAATAATCTGAAACTGGTTTCATAAACATAGCTCAAATATCCTAAGTCACTAGTTCTCGATCCAAGGGAGTAGAATAAGAGGTTAACATCATGGATGTGCTGCCAACAAATTTACAGAGGCTGTGGAATACTGTCATCACAATTTGGATCAAAATATCTGAGGAATATTTCCAGTACCTTGTTGATTCAATGCCACAAACAATTAAAGCAGAGTACAAGCAAAGTGTACCCAATAAAGTGGCTGGTGAGTGTATATGGGTTTTGGGGCCACACAACATGTTCGTGCTGCTGGAAATGTATGAGAATGTTTATTAAATCTCTCAATCACTTTTGAGGTGTTGACAGTAACCAAGACGGTGCTAAGAGCATGAAATATACAGTCTGTCTGGCAATGACAACATTGCCTTCTGATTTTATATGACCTAACATAATAAATTTGCATCTGATGTGATTGATATTAGTGACTGTGGTTGGTAAACTTGTACAGTATATGTTTGCTTCGTTGTGTATTTGCACAGAATTTATAGAAGGTAGTCTTAACCCAACTGTATAAAGACTTCTTGAAGAATAAACAAAGCGAGACAGCCACACACAAGCACACTTGGCACAGTACAATCAAATATGCTCATTACGTTGCCAGAACATTTACCAATTTATTTTGAAAGGAGAGGATGTGCACTACTTTTCAGCGAAACAATGGAAAACATAATCAAAAATAATCACCTAACTGGATTAGATAAACAGATTTCAGCAACAGATACACAGATGTTCCACACTATGAAAACAGGAATGGACAACAATCTCTGATCAGGTGTAGCAATTAACAAAAAACCCACATCTCTATTTTTATATTGGCACCAACAGTTAATTTTGACAGCAAATTTTGATTTAGTTTTAGTCTTCTGTCTAAAAATCCATTTTAGTTTTAGTCATATTTTAGTCTTCTGAATCATTTTAGTTTTAGTCAACTAAATTTCATAAGATTTTAATCGACTAAATCTACTCTAGATTTACTGACTGAAATATGTTTGGTTTAATTTAAGTGTAATTTAATTCAAATATTGTATACATTTATTTACACAAAATAGTCTAACTTAAAATTTTATAAAACAGTCTCATTAAAATGTAAAGACTTACATTAAAGATTTTAAGACTTGAATTTAAGACTTACCAATGTAATGACTTTTAATGTACAATCTAACAGAGTTCATTCTCTTAAAATCAGCCAGTGGCTAAACCATTTCAGTTAAGCAAAAGCAGACACTTAGGTAAAAAAAACATCTGAGTCTGAGTTTACCTTTGCATGAATTTTGGGATGATTTCCTGGCATGCTGATATCACTTTAGATTTGTTGTTTTTATCAGGTATTACCTCGCCATATGGTTAACGGTCTTTTTATCTTGACATCAAATGTGAATCTTCTTTTTCTCTCAGCTGTTGCTATTTTATTTTAATCAGACTGACATCCCTATGAATGATGATGCAATCACATCCCGCATCTACTGTGGACCAGTTACTTAATGCATGTGCACGAAAATCATGACGAAATTTTTCATCAACGAAACTAACACTGCGCACAACGACTGAGCATGCTCAGAAAACACAGCCATGTTCAATTGCTTTGAACTTCAAGCACCTTGAAAGATCTAAAAGACAAATAACTATATAATGCTTTCAATGGAAGTAACTTAATGTCAGAGATTTATTCCTTTTCTACTAACTTTATCCGAAAATGGTGACAACACTGACAACGCCTTGTTTTGATTACGAGCTGTTATTATAGGCAATTTAATTTGGTGCTTCTACTTTAATACTACCTTAATACTACTTTATAAAAATAGAAATAATATTTGAGAATATATTTTAATGCAAATTGAATTAAGTAAAACTATAAATACACCACAATTGGACATTTGTTACAATTAAATATGAAGTAATAAAAATTTAATATTTCCCAAGAATATATTTGCTATAGCACCATTGTCCCAGAAAAAATCATTAATTTATTAATTATATTTTCTTTTATTCAGTTTACACTTTAATAGTTTTTCTAAATGGTATTATTTTAAATATATATGTATTTATAAAAGCAATCAACAGTCAAACCATAACTCTATGTCTCTTATTTTTTTGTTGTTTTATCTAACATTATTGATACCGTATGGTTGACACACTGTTTTGAGCATTTCTAAAATGAATGCTCTTTGACAGGAACATTTGAAAATAATCATTATGATTTACAGTTTTTAGTGCAAAGTGATTTAATGTTTTCAAAGAAGTAGAAAAAAAATCAATGAGATCACTGACACTTCAAGGAAATAAAACGAAAAAAGATCAGCCAAAGTGTCCTCGCCAATCTCTTCTTGTCTGCTTCCAGGAGAGCAGTGGGCCGAGACTTAGAAATCCTATCCATGACCTCTGTGGGTGGTCAAACCATTCGACAACATCAGATACAGCCAGGTGATCACACAGTGGTCACAAAGTGTGTAGCGAACACACAAACACAGTCCCTACATGAAATCAAACAGATATTTACAAACCTGTCAGTTGAAGATTTGTTTTGAAAACAGTTGGAAATGCTTTCCCATGATTTCCCAATTGTAAGGTTTGGAAAGGATTCACCTCCCAGCCCATCATATGTGCTTTAAACTGACATTTTAACTAAACAAACGATCCCACTGAGATGAAAGAACTATGTTCAAATACATTCTTTAATCATGTGGAGATCAAAATTAGAGAACAACCTACAATTTCCTACATTGAGACTTCTACTTGGTCATATATGCAGTCATGCAAACAGGAGGGAATAATATGCATATTTCATAAGTTATATTCTGTTTACCATTTCAATTAGATATTTGAAAAACATTGAGAAAAATGAAACAACACAGAAATTACTGTTACTGCTGGTACTTTCCTTAATTATCTGACTAAAGCCATCCTGACACTGATTAACCACGTTTTGATTGTCTTAGACACATTTGGGAAAACCTATAAAAGATTCCTTTAATCTTAGGCTAAAATCTTTGGTTTTTGATTGTTGGTTTGACATGTTCACCGACAGCTGATTATGGCCATTATGCGATTATGTGATTAGATATTCACTGTGATTCACACAGATTTCAACTGTGACGTGCATCAAACCAAGAACTAATAGGAGCACCAAATCTGATGATACAACAGCTTCAAACCACCGTGGTTAACTTTCAAAACAGCTTTTTTTTTTTTAATGAGGCATGCTGTTGGCAAAATTATACTACTGTGAGGTAACATTTCACCAAGATAGTGAAAGTGTCGGGGATGATGATGTCACACTCCGGATGTGTTTTTGTCCTTCATTCTGACATAATGACAACTGTGATCTTACAGTGTGACAAGGGAGCCATGTTCATGCAGTCTGAAATGCAGCAATCATTTAGGATTATTAAAAATCACAGTGTGAGCTGGGCTTAACACTGTTTAACTGGCAGCCAAACTTTACAGTTTTTACTCCCTTTGTAAAACGGTTGTTCTAAAGTGACTGAAACCCTCAGACAGTAGATTGTTCAGTTGAATGACAAAGGGATGAAATTGCATGTAAGTAGGGATGCAACGATTATAGACTTTGGTTGTGCTATTTGAGTCTGAGGTATAATCAAGGTTATCACGATTATTATGCATGCATTCATTTCAAAATACTGCTAGTTTAGAAAATCACATGAAAACTCCTTATATTTTAAAGTGTTGTTTGTTGCTGCTCAGTAACCAAATAATACGGCACAAAATGATAATAAAAAACAAACAATAGTCCAATTCTCTTTGGACTTAAAAATAAGTGAAAAAAGTTTTGCCATTTAAACGTAAAAATTTTATACTGAAAATTAACAAAATAAATAAAAATGAAAATAAATAAATAAAATGTATTAAAATATATATAATTAATATTATATAAAAATAAAATAAATTACTATAAATAAATGTAAATAAATTTATATAAAGTTTAATAAATTTAAATTAATTAATTATCTTAAATGTAAATAAATTTAAAAAACAAAAATATACAAATAAATAAAAATTTAATAAATTAATTTAATATAAATTAATAAATTATTTTAAAATTATTTTAAAATAAATTAATATAATAAATAAATAAACTTACGGCATTCTTGCAACTACTAGGTGCGTCTGGAAAGCACGAGTCCGTCGCTCAATATATGCAAGTCACGCGCCTCCATTGGAAATAACGAACTTGCACGCAAAAACGCAATATGTGACTGGCTCTTAGTTAATAGCCTCAGCCATAGTTAATCCAGTGTGCGTGGTGTACAAGCTCCGAACTTCAAACTAGCACACAGTTGGCATAACTTTGTTAAGTTGCAGCAGTTTTGTTCCATGCAGAATCACAGTGTTGAAAAGCCTTCACGATTAATTAACCGTGACGAATAAAAGTGCGGTTAATAGTGAAATCGGTTAATTGTTGCATCCCTACTTGTAAGGATCTGTATTTCAGCATGTAGCATCTTGATGCTTAAGAGAACATGGACTGAAAGATCTACAGTAACCAAACCTCTTGTCAGCAGAAAGATTCAAAATCATTTAAACATTTTGTATGTCTCTTTAGCTTAATAGACCAGATTTAGATCTCTTTAGAAGACGGCTCCATGAAGAAATGTTCAGTTTGACAAGCTCCCTACAGAGTATTCACTGCTCTCCAGGCAACCGGCTGAACTTAAAGTACTACTCTGCTGAACTTGAAGCTCTATGCAGTGTCTGCAGGCAAAACTTGTTACAAACATGTGAAGGGCTATTTCAATTGTAATCAGGAGATTTGTAAAAAAGTCACACCTCACACAATTAACACCATTTAAACTGAACAAGCTTCTTTCAAACTGGAATTATGACCGAATTTCTTATGTTGTCCACTTTGCAGGGCACTAAACACCTTATACTTCGAACAAAATTGAAGAATGAACTAAGATTATGAAAAAAAAGATGTGCAGAATTCTCATTCTAAGCATGGTTCTGTGCACTTCCTGCTCATTCTCATTCTGATTATTTCTCATTTTCATTCTGATTCTTTTTGGAAAAAAAAGGTTTCAGTGTCTTGAAATGGTTATTCTGTTAACCTATTTTTTTTTGTTCTACTAACATAGTATATGAATCACAACTAAAACTAAAAACCTCAAAAGAAGATTGCACTTTTTTTAATAAAATATTTTAATTAAAAATAATAAATAACTTTTTTGTTGTTGTTGATTTTCACTGTAGAATAGATCTATTCTAGGCAATACTGCAAATATTTTCTGAATGCAATCTTTGAACACATTCCTAAACCTTAAAAAACACTCTAATGAGGTGTTAGGGTTCACTTTTCTCCGTCTGGGTCTTTTCATAAATATCAGTGTGGATAGCAAGGTTGGGTGAGGTGAGCAGGTTAGCTGACCTCAGATCCGTCTGAAACCAGAGACTCTTCGAACAGATCAGGTTTAAGGCTTTTTTTCTTAACCGTTTGACCAGCTGCAAGTGTCAGACATGTAAACATCACAGCTTTTTACTTAATGGTTTGGCTCTTCAAAAAGGCCTTGTTTACACCTGCTGTAAAGATGTGTGGTCAGTGAAGATAACACCATTTAAACCTGGTAGTAGTAACATTTATCTTGAGTCTCCGTTGACCACTTGAGATCAGATTTCTACAGTATGGTCCTGTGAATACATACATTACTCACACATAAGTGTTTAAGCCTAAATTGCAAGGGAAGTAAGAAATTCACTAAGAACAATAGCAATAGTCTTAACTACATTTTTGGAGTATTTGTTTTTAAATAACAGCATTTTTAGTGCTGGTCTGTTCGTTCTTTTTTTTTTTTTTTAATTTTATAAGCTTTTAAAAAAATCACCCCCCACACCCACCCACCACCTCCACCCCTTTCCTCAAGTAATTGCAGACTTTATGACTTGATTTTTCTTCTGTTGAACACAAAAGAAGATATTTTGAAATACTCAAAACCACTGCCATCAACATCAACAATATAAAAAAATTAATAAACGGCAAGAAGTTAATAGCTACTGGTTTCCAACATTCTTCAAAATATCTTCTTTAGTTTTCAACAAAAACAAAACAAAACAAACAAACAGGTTTTGACCAAGCTGAGGCTGAGTTAGCTAATTATGATGTCTGATGTTTTGTAACAGTCCTAAAAATGTGGTTTAACATGTTTTTGTTTTTTTAAGTAAAATTTCCTTGAAAGTGTCAGTAATACTATTGTACAAGTTCCTAAATAAGTTTTCAGGGTCTCTTAAAAAAATAAAAACTAAGCAAAAACACTCAAAGTAAAAAGACTCTAGGACAGACTTTAAACTGCGGTAAACCCTTTGTAAACAATCAATACAAAATTGAAAAGTCACAGAAAATTATGGTTATTTAAAATCTAAATTTGCTTCTTCTTTTTTTTTTTTTTTTGATGCGTCGGAAATTAGATCTTCAATGAATTCACAAAATAAAATAATAAAATAATCTGGTAAATTTTTCACCCTAAAGTATTTCACCCTAAATTATTTCTTCTTTCATTCAAACAAAATTGGACTAACAACATCTTGGCTCTTCCCTTGTTGGTAATGGCAGTGAATGGTGCCCAGTTTTGATGCTCTAAAAAGCACATCCAGCTTTCTAAATGTAATCCATGACTCAGTGGATTAATAAATTCCAAATTAATAAATATAGAAAGTATGGATATAAATTGTTAACTCAGCTTCCCATTTAGCCCACTTCATACATCATAACTCAACTTGTGAATCCAGGTATAACAGTTGCCGGAAGAAATCACAAAAAACAACACTTAACTTCAGAAAATGTATTAGGTGAACTATTCCTTTAATCTTTTAATCAAATAATACATCCTGACTGGATAAATGTCTTCAATGATGATTTGTAAATGGCAGAAATAAAGAGAAGAATGAACTGATTTACTCTGAGAACTCTTACACTAGAAGAGAAATCTCAGAGTTGGTCACTAACATTGTGGACACTTATTTCCACAATACACACTGAATGCTCCCCAGTTGTTAGTTTACCTTTTGTCATTTTGAAAAACAATTTCTAGCACTTAGGCCAATTGTTTTTAGATTTATTTAATATAACCTTCCTTTTCGAGAATGTATCCCTTAGTGGATATAAAATATTGACAAAGCATTAAAAAAACGTCTAAACAATACTTTACTCCCCAGTCATTGTACTTACATGCACCGCTTGTGTACTTGACTTTTCTGCATACTCATTCAAATCAAAGTAACGCAATTATATTTAATATAATGATATAGTGTATAAACCACAAATAAAGGAAGGAGCTGCTTTTAAATGCATACTTGGTTTTACTTTTGAATTTGTCAACACAGGCTCATTGGCAGAAAATGTGCCCTGGTGTTCATTTTTGAGAACCGAGAATTATGTGCTGAGTACATATTTTGCATTTTATATGTGAAATGAATGCTACAGGGCTTTTCCATTGTGCTTGGTTTGTTCAGTAGATCACAACAAATGACACTAGATTTGGGAGGCGGTGTGGAGTGGAGCAGACTGGAGTTAAGAGTCCAGCGAAGCACAATTTCATAAACGAGGTAAAACGAAACCCACAAAAATCAGCGTAAGGTCACAGTAAAAGCACACAGAGATGGCTTTTCTTTTCTAGCTTGCTTTTGAAACACTATTGGTTGGGTTTAGGTAAGGGGGTGGGTTGGTCAGTCAATATCAATGTGGTATAATATATGAAAAAAAAATGTTTATTAGGCCTGTCACAATAATCCATAGATCGACTTATCGCACAACACATGGACATGACCTCAATCATTTTTGGTGATGTAATAAATATCGGCCATACATAAAAAAACAATTCTATCAACATTTAAGCTGATTGGATATATTGGGGATGACAGTATGGTTAAAAAATACTATAGTACTTACAATAAATTACTTTATTATTTTAAAATAATACAACTGAAAATTGATCAAGTAGCAGTTATCGCAGCCTGTTTCTTTTTTATCTTGCTTACTTTTTTGTTAACATTTATTATTATTTATTTAGGGTATAAATGAAATATTAAAAATAATGAAATATATGTTCTATGGAAGAGTGTACTTGCATGGTGATGATATTATATTGGCATTCTGGCATTATATAATGAGTGACATAAAAAGGTCTTAATATTACAATAATATTGTTTATTGTAATATATTTTGGTGCAATATATCATACAACAAAAAATAGATATCGTGACTGGCCTAAGTCAGAATTATTACCTCCCTAAATTATTAGCCCCTGTTTATATTTTTCCCCAATTTCTGTTTAACAGAGAGAAGATTTTTTTCAACATGTTTCTAAACATAATAGTTTTAATAACTCATCTCTAATAACTGATTTATTTTATCTTTGCCATGCTGACAGTAAATAATATTTGACTAGATATTTTTCAAGAAACTTCTATACAGCTTAAAGTGTCATTTAAAGGCTTAACTAGGTTAACTAGAATGGTTAGAGTAATTAGGCAAGTTATTGTATAATGACAGTTTGTTCTGTAAACTATCGAAAAAAATATAGCTTAAAGGGGCTAATAATTTTGCCCCTAAAATGGTGTTTAAAAAATTAAAAACTGTTTTTATTCTAGCCAAAATAAAACAAATAAGACTTTCTCCAGAAGAACAAATATTAATGTGAAAATTTTCTTGCTCTGTTAAACATAATTTGGGAAATATTAAAAAAAGAAAAAATCAAAGGGGAGCTAATAATTCTGATTTCAACTGTATGTTGGTTCTCAAAAATGTAGTCCTAAGCACGTATTTCCAATAACCTGGGTTGGAATTGATGGTCACATGTACACCGTGTGTAGAGAGTGACAGCATGGAGAACACAACTCCACTTATATTGTACTCAAAATAAGCAGGCTACATGCTTAGATTATGTAAACTGTAATGAAAACAAAATATGCATCATTCTAACTGCATACAAACTAGAGGCTTCCTTAAGCTTTAATGTTAGGTGTAAACAGAGGACTGACTATAACTGGCAAGCCAACGGATGTCTTTCCTGGCAGGGATAAAAAAGATGGATTACTCTCATCTCTATGGAGCAAGAGTGACAACAGTTATACCCCTATTTTAATGGGGCGAAAAAAGAAAAGAGCCACGGTCTCATTGTGCCATGATCCCATTCAGACAAGTTTCAGAGAGTGATGCAATACAGATAGCCAAAGAAAGGCATGGCTCCAAACATGAGGTCACAGGGCGAGAAACAGTGGTGTCATGTGGTTCCATACACACAGCGCTGACACATAATACTTAATGAGGAACAAATAGTGCTGTTTTTTCAACTGCATTTCCTCTCTTCCTGGATCAAATGTCTGCAACAACAAAAAACAGTCTCGTGCATTTGCCGTGATGAGTAGTCTCATCATTACCCAAGATACAGAGGATAAGTGGGTTCGCAGCACTTAAAAGCGGCTTCACAAAGCAGCTTATAGACTTCACCAATGACCGTGGGGCACTGTGACTGTACTATGGGAAAAGTACATTAAAAAAAGATCTGCTACATAAAGCTTGTTTTAGCTTTCCACTCTACTCCCTGTTTTACGATTGATTTTTCACAAAAATGGTTTAAATCTAATAACTAATGTTTGGGTAAAGGTTTCTATAAAGAATGACCATGTTTACAAGCACATGATTTTTCTATTATGGTCCATATGTTGCAAAAAAAAAAAAAGATTTTAGACTGATTTTATTACTGTAAAAGCCTGCAAAAATTCCCGCTTCCAGGATGCTTGATCTCACAGCTGCTCGGCATCTCATGATAAACTGGTAAAATAATTTATTGATCAGTCCTTAAAATTAAATCCGTATGAATGTGTAGACATAAATTTATCTTAATTCAAGAAATGTTGGTTTTAAATTTCCAATATAATGGTCTAATAGGTTATTTTCTATCAGCTCATATACATTCATGCTGCCAAGAAAGCACTGACACATGAAGGCATGGACTCTGGTGGATCTTACAAAGACATTATCTGCAAATCCTTTCCCTTTTGTAGGCTGCGAGCTGGAGATCGAACTTCTTGAACTCCAAGATCCCACAGATGCTGAACTACATGCGGAATCTGAAGGCCAGGCTAACCCTATGAACTCCTCATCATATTATTCATGCAAATTTTTTGCAGTGTCACAACCAATCCAAACAGGGAACATCATTATCTTTGCAATACTTCTTTGTGATTACAGCATGATATTAACTTGCACTGTATACGGGAAGATCGCATGTGATGTAAAGACAAGGCTCACGACTCCTGTAATCACACAATTTCTTTCTTCCACTGTGCGTATGTGCGTGTAAGTATTAACTTGTCTGGAAGACTGTTGGGTAGGTAGCTTGTGTCAAATATGTATGGTGGCCGAGAGAGCTTAACGTACTGCAATTAAAAAAAAAACATTTGCAATTACAAAAAACACCAGCAAATTAAGGAAAGATTTTCATCCGTTTGACAGCTCACGTGCTGCAAATCCTCACAAAGCATAGGCTTAAAAAAATGTGCTGCATTTTCTCACAACGCAAACAAATTAATGAAACATTATGCAACAACGCAAACAAATTAATGAAACAGACTGCATTTTCTAACAACACAAAAAGAACAGAACACAATGGAAATATTTCAAGGGGACCCAAAAATGTGACGCTGTGCAGCAACTATAGAGTGGAGGAACTATGACGTCACCTTGTAGGCCAATCGGCTGCTAGCACAAAACTGTTCCCTCAATAAAATCCCTTTAAGATTTTTCCATATAGGCTTTTCGAAGACTGCATTATAGACTAGTTTAGATGGATGACGTATCATGTCTCTGACATCGCCTGTAGTTCCATTTAGCAACTTGATAGCAACCGTCTTTTAAAACAAGCATACATTATTTTTTTTAAATCAAGAGTGTGATGTAACTGATGCGTTTTATGTTGTAGAATAAAGCGTGAAAGTATCTTGAGTTTGTTTATTCATTCAAAAAAACTTATCGACTTTGGGGAGAGAGAACTGGAATTGCTGAAATGCTAACTCGTTTCCGTGTTTTTGCAAACATATTGACATCATAGTTCCTCCACTCTATTGCTCAGTGAAGTTGTAGGTGATCTTTGAAAGGTGAGTTTTTTGTTTGTTTATTTTAGTATGCCGATTTCTGTGCCTTTAGTATTTATTAGCCTTAATATCCATACCCTAAATATCCTACATTAGTTACATTTTACATCTTCTGGAAAAATGTAGCGTATTTTTAAAAAATGTTTGCTTTGTGACGATTTGCATCATGTGTGCTGTCAAACTAATGAGGATCTTTTCTCTATTTGCTGGTGTTTTTTGTAACTGAACCCGTTTTCTTAAATTGCAGCACGTTAATCTCTCTCGGCCACCGTAAATGTCAACATGAACAAAATATGCCGGTTTGTGACCTCTGCAACCAACAAGCCTATCAGTTTCATTATTGCTCTGACTCTAGTCAAAGCAGGGCTTTTGCCCCGCCCTATGACTCAAACCACGCCCCCACAAGGAAAATGAATGAATTAAAATTTACTTCATTAGAATGAAATTCTCTAGATAGTATAGTACGCAAAAAATATGTTTTGTAAAATCATCTGTTGTGTGTTGTCTTAGACCCGACTCATAGCTAAGAATTAGGTTTATTAAGTCAAAACTTCCTGACGTTTTGATGACTTCCAAAACTCACTGCGTGCCGACAACTGTACATAAAAGGCTGTTACCTCTGCCATAAAATGCACCCCTTCTGAAATGTGAATCTATTAACTTAAATTTACATTTTTTTAATACCAGCATTATGAGAGTGAACCAGTGGGAGTAAACCTTTCCCTTGCAGAAGGTTACAGAATTCTTTTTTTTTTTTACATTTATTGTAAACCTAGTGCGTTTTAAAATGCGTTTCACTTGTTGTTTTTGCTTTATCCATCAAGATATTCACAGTACGTTTTAATCAATTATGGCCTACATTGTTTTTTATGTAGACTGAGAATCTCAATAAAAGTTTGAAAGGGGTGCATCTTACTGCAGGGATGCGTTTCTCGGCACAACACCTGTAGCACAAGGCATAAGCAGCACCTATAAGCAGCACATATTTTTTTTTCCAAATGCATGTTCACAACCGGTATTTATATCAGGAGAGGGAACGCAAGCAGGAGCGTTGAGAGAGGCGTGCGGGTATGTTTTCTGCATGCATGCGTCAGTTTGTTTTTGATTACATTGTTTTCACCAGTGTTGGTTCGGTAGCACATAGAGAATAACATCTTTATATAATGATAAAAGTCTTTAAAACCGTCTTCATTATAATGGAATAAATATTTAACTGAGATGATTTTACTGCGTGAGAAAAGTGATGTGTGGCGTGAGAGCGTGAGAATACGGTCAATTGCGTGACTCTCACGCCGAATGCGTGACAGTTGTCAACTCTGTATCAAAGTGACTCAGCTCATTATTCCAAACCTATTCTCCTGCATCCGACACATTATTTACAAGATGTGATTGTTTGATACCTAAACTGTAATAGAGTTTGCGGCCTTGATAAAGAGATAACCAAGAACATTCTCATCACATGTGCCTGCTGAGTCAGCTGTCTAGCAAGTAACTATGCTACAGTTTCAGAGTTCTAAACAAAAGAATACCTTAGGCTGGGCAGACTCTGTGTGATTTGGATGCAGTTTCAACAAGAAGCTCATAATTCACATGCACACACTATATGGTCCACTTGACTGTATGAAATCAACATGCCCTTCTTTTTTCCTATTTAATGACAGTTGGCAAATCAGCATATGGTGCCCCTATACACCACACAAACACAACATGACAAATGACGCACCACAAAGCTGATATATGTCCCGATTTAAAGAGGAGTGCCTCGAGTCTTCCAGCCGCAAAGTATATTTCAGCCACAATTTGGTTCTACTTAAAACTTTAACGATTCCAATAATCCAAGGCTAAAATCTGTGATCTTTGATCGTTAGTTTGGCATGTTCACCGACAGCTGATTAATGGCTATTGTGTGATAAAAAAAATCCCTCCTACAAAGTTCTGCAAGGCTCAGATCATTTGAGACACTTTTCTTCATGTGACTTCAACTACAATGATCACCAATTCAAGAACCAATAGGACAACCAAACCTGATGACACATCAGAGTAACAACATCAAAGCACTGCAAGGAATGTCAAAACAGTTGTGTTAACAATGCATGTTATGACTAAAAGTAACGCTACAGATTGTTTATGTTCAAAGACATGTGCTATAGGTGAATTGAGTAATAAAAATTGGCCTTAGTGTATGAGTGCATATGTGAATGCAAGAGTGTATGGGTGTTTCCAGTACTGGGTTGCGACTGGAAGGGCATCTCCTGCATAAAACATATGCCGGAATAGTTGGCGATTTATTCCTGTGGTGACCCCTGATAAATAAGGGACTAAGCTAAAGGAAAATGAATGAACTAATTGTTTATGCTTGCTTTCATGTATTGTTTCAGAATGTCTTGGATGAAGAATCTCGGAATAAATCTTCTTGCATGTCTGTGTTTGGCGCATCTTATTTTGCATGCAGTCAAGTATATAAATAAATTGTCACAAAGATTAAAAACAATATAATAATCAATAAAATAGACCTCACATATTACTCAATGAATACATTAAACCAGTTTTAACAAAGTAAGCCATCAGACATTTGCCCAGTGCTTGAACAGAAATGTCTTCTGATTTGATATAAACTCAGTGAAACAGAAAATTAAGAGAAAAAGAAAAAAAGAGAATGAGACAGAAGAAAGATGAAAAGAGTCCTGGAAGCTTTCTGCCTGCAGATGTTGGCCTAGTCCAGCCCACCCACGTTGGACCCAGTGATCTTGATGGCGATGAATGATGATGTCACAAGAGCTCAGGCCAGAAGACAAGAGGAAAAAGCTTATCATCACTGATGCAACAAAGCGTAAAGCGAGAAACACACACACACACACTATTAGTGTACATACATACACAACTGCACGTGCACGCCTTTTAACCAGTTTTGCTTTATGTTTGCACAAAAACAGCAGAATTGTGCAAATACAGCATAACATAATTTAATAAAACTTAAATGCTTTAAGTCAAATACTTAGTGTGCATGAATATGTTCGAAAATACACTAACTGGCCACTTCATTAGGTACACCTACAAGTACCGGTTGGGCCCACTTTTGGCTTCAGAACTGCCTTAATCCTTTATCGCATAGATTCAACAAGGTACTGGAAACATTTCTCAGAGATTTTGGTCCATATTGACATGATCACATCACACAGTTGCTGCAGATTTGTTGGCTGCACATCCATGATGCAAATTTCCTGTTCCACCACATCCTAAATGTGCTCTATTGGATTGAGATCTGGTAAATGTGGAGGCCGATTTGAGTATAGTGAACTCATTGTCATGTTTAAGAAACCAGTCTGGGGTGCTTTATTACTTGCTGGATCCTGTTTCCTGCTGGAAGTAGCCATCAGAAGATGGGTACCGTGGTCATAAAGGGATGGACATAGTCAGCAACAATATTCAGGTAGGCTGTGGCATTGACATGATGCTTAATTGATAATAATGGGCCCAAAGTGTGCCAAGAAAAAATCCCTCACACCATTACACTACCACCCCCAGCCTGAACCATTGATACAAGGCAGGATGGATCCATGCTTTCATGATGCTGACACCAAATTCTAATCCTACCATCTGAATGTCGCAGCAGAAATCGAGACTCATTAGACCAGGCAACGTTTTTCCAGTTTTTTATTGTCCAGATTTGTAAAGCCTGTGTGAATTGTATCCTCATTTTCCTGTTCTTAACTGACAGGAGTAGCACCCGATGTGGTCTTCTGCTGCTGTAGCCTATCCGCCTCAAGGTTCGACAGTTGTGTGTTCAGAAATGCTCTTCTGCATACATTGGTTGTAATGAGTGGTTATTTGAGTTACTGTTGCCTTTCAATCGGCTCCAACCAGTCTGGCCCTTCTCCTTTAACATTAACAAGGCTTTTCCGCCCACAGAGCTGCCGCTCACAGAATTATTAATTTTTTTACCAATCTCTGTAAACCCTAGAAATGGTTGTGCGTGAAAATCCCAGTAGATCATCAGTTTCTGAAATACTCAGACCATCCCGTCACGCACCAACAACCATGCCACATTCAAAGTCATTTAAACTCCCTTTCTTCCCTATTCTGATGCTCTGTTTGAACTGCAGCAGATTGTCTTGACCATGTTGCTGCCATTGGCAGATTAGAAACAATTGTACCTAATAAAGTGGCCGCTGAGTGTAATGTAATTAGAAAATGTTTCAGGTCGAGAACTTGACTGTTTAAGGGTAAAAGGAGACATGCTAATATTTGCTTGAATGCATTCTTACAAAATAACCTTTCCAAACTGTTTTCAATATTTACATGGGTGGTCAAGTTTTCCGAGTTTATTTATCCATTTTTCTGTCTTAACTAAAATGTTTGCTTTATGTTGTTTATAACAACTGGATATGCTGCTTTGGCCTTTCATCTGAACTCTGTGTTTTCAAAATATGGCCACATTTGATTTTTACTTTCTGATGGAAATTAAAACTAAATTATTTCAGAAGCAAAAATATGCAAATATAATATTTTTTCTTACAGGTATATTTATGTATTTATTAAATAAATAAAAGTAACAATAAATAATCTGATCTATGATGCTGAGTTATTATGTCCAATAAATTTTGCAACCACAGCAAAGTCTGATATTCATATGTTAACAGCTGAGTGACTTATAAATCCTGCCCTGGTGCCTTGCTCGGATCTTCACAAATGTTCCAATGACGGCGTTTTCACTGCCAGTTGACAGAAATACACGGCACAACCTCAAAATAGTCTTGAAGGAAAGCAATATATTAATGTGTCATATTCCTTTCCCTCAAAATTACTGCCAATTGCCACACAACACTGAATTCTGTATCCCTCAAAACTACTGCCAGCTGCCATACCAAACTCCAAATCATATTTCTCAAATGAAGTGACAGAACCAACACGTCTTTTAATGATGGAAAAATACACCGTTGTGCCAGAAGACCCTAAATCTAGACATTGAAGGTACTGATCACCAAGTCTGCATTAATAACAAGGATTAGGTTTGCACACAGTCTCTGCTGTCATGTAGATGATGAATGAAAAAGAAAAATCAGTAGGGCAGACAGTGCAGTGATTATAGTGCCAGGTAGGCCTAAGTCTTATAAGGCTCAAGACAATAGAAACATTCTCTGCCAGGTACAGAAATTATAAAGGATTTCTTTTTGTGCATGTGTCAACAAAGACAAAGAAGAAACAGGCCTACATCTGGAGTGACTACAACATCAGACATTAGCTGCTTTTTCACAGAATTATTAGTAGTCATTCTACTCAAAGCAAAGATTTGATTATTTACGTTCATTTACATTTACAACTTTCACTCATTTCAAGTCTCAGATGCTTTAACCTTTTGATTAATAGGTAAACTGGTGTTCCATGGGTCTTCAACCCAAAACAATGTCTAATGACATTAAATTACAACCAACTAAATGAAAATAAAACCAGGAAGGAACTGTTCTTACCTGTATGAACTTTACAGCCATTAGTCAGACTTATGTAGAGTAAAAAAAACAACAACTGTATAGCACGAATTCGGACACTATACAAAGTTTAAAATAATCTCAGGTGATTGTTCAATCCAATCGTTTACTAATGAGACACAAGATGGCGGCAAAAACAAACGCGAATCGCCATACATTTGTGCAGCTTGTGCACGAGTTGATGCGTCGGCCATCTTTGAAGGGACATCATCAGTAATCTATCAAGTAAAAACGGGAAATGGGATAAAGTTTCAGATATGAGAATTTTAAGTTTTTTTTAATTGAAGCATTGTTTTATAGTAAGTGTATGCATATAAGTCTCAAGTTTTTCTTCTTTGCTTCACATCCCAAAAAGAGACAAAGTAATAGCCTATTTGGTGAGAATAATGTTGCAATTGAAAGATTCAATTCAAGTATTCCATATGGTATCATGCAATAAGGCTGATTAAACCGATTTGACAAATTAATTAAAAGAGTTATTTACAGTAGCCTAATTGTTATTAATCTGCAATCAGTTTGTAATTCATTTTGAATGTTTTATTGATTTACAGTCCTATAAATGAAAAAAAAATTAACAAAAATAAACTTTTGGGCTGTTGTAAAAAGAGGCTTCTGTTTTGCAGCTTTCAAAAATCCTAAATAATTACCAAACTCAGCCATAAAATTAATTGTTTACTTAAAGTGTTACAGAGCTCAGACATTAGCACTCAGCAGGTTTGTGCCTATCCTCTAAGTGCAATCAGCTTAGACATGCCTGTGATAATATAAACAGATCAATCCCAATAACATCATGAAAGGAGCAGAAAAACACAGTGGAATGTGGCATCGTCGCTTGCCAAATTAAATAAAATCACTGTACACCAAACTAAATCTTAAGTTCATGTTGTTCTTTCTTTAAAAAGGTTACCTGTTTTGGCCATCCTAGCTATTCATTACAATTTGCCAAACTGTGTGCAGATTTTCTTAGCCCAGTCCAGTTTCCAGTTCATTGTTTACTCAGATTTCGCATCTCGGTGCTTAACATTCCAACTGTCATTTTTACTTTGTTCTGATTCTACTACTTCGAAGCCCAAACTCTAACAACAGTAACAGTTTCATAATTAGATGTATTAACATAGGAACAGGGGGCCCCAGAAACACTGAGGGTCTTTGTTTTACATGAGATGGGTTGTAGCTGGGGGATGAAACCATCTCTCAAGAGCATCTTGGTTTAATGAGAAACAGGTGTGATTGCATAGAGACACATTCCCTGCTTCCGAATAGGCCCACTTCTATACTATTGAGTGGTACAGTATGACTGAATTTGTGCTGTTTATAAAACAGTAGACAAAATGAACTTGATAATATTTCAGATCAGATTTTGAAATGAGCAGCCAATAAACCAATTCTTACCATCCCATGAGCCCACAGGAACTGTAAATGGCAGTGAAGCAACTGACACCATAGGTCACATGACTCTGGCTGCTAGCTGCGTCAACGTCATCTTGTAATTACTGTAATTTCAAAATACCAACACATGATGTTGTTCTCAGACCTATTCACCTATTTGGACTTGGAATTCTGTCTTTTTTGCAACCACTATCATTATCAATGCCTAAACAGAGCCAAGGGTTTCTGGTGAACTTTCCATTACAAAATTGTCACGTTTAAGATCTGATTTCTTTAAAAATCTGTGATCTTCACTGCCGGTTAGATATACGATATGAAGTGGGTCTCAGAGTGGACAAGAAGCACTGCATTAAATTCTATTTCCCCCCGCCATGTTTTTACAATATGACAGTTTATTTTATCCCAGTATTTTCATGGGATTTCACAACAAAATGAATGCTTAAGTCTTTTTAACTGAATGTATTGCAATGACATTATAACATCGATGCTGTAAAAACAACCTTAAGAAATTTTAAAAAAGTCACATTAAGCTTTCACCAGAAGTTTATGATTGGCTTTAAAACTAGAGCCCATTACATCTATGCGGTGGTACAGTGTTGTGTGATACAAGCCCCACCAATCAAACAATTTGCTGTTTACAAGCTCTTATCAGTTGTATGAAGATACCCACTTACAAACATACTATACTAACTTTTCTAAATGTGTTAACCATACTGTAGTAAAGTTTTTGAATTAATCTGTTGTATTAATTTTTAGTTGCTAGGATAACACAACAACTAGAATGATTTAAACAAATTACCCAAAACTGTAGTTATCTACAAGTATAGGGTATATTAATTTACAATAAACTAAAGTATACTGCAGTACTTATTACAGTTTAGAATTTCACTATAGTTAGTACTACAGTGGATGGCAGAGTGGCTCAGTGGTCACCTCACAGCAAGAAGATTACTGGTTCGCGTCCTGGCTGGATCAGTTGGCATTTTCTCCCTGTTTGCATGTTCTCCCTGTTTTCACATGGGTTTCCTCTGTGTGGCCCACAGTCAAAAGACATGCGTAAGTGAATTGGATGATCTAAATTGGCTGTAGTGTATCAGTGTGTGTGAATGAGTGTATGGGTGTTTCCCAGTACTGGGTTACAGCTGGAAGGGCATTCGCTGCATAAAACATATGCTGGAATTGTTGGTGGTTCATTCCGCTGTGGCGACCCATAATAAATAAGGGACTAAGCCGAAGGAATATTAATGAATGATTAATATTACAGTATGCAGTAACTTTCATTAACAAAGAGTTGGAAATACTATAATATATACAGTATAATACACATACACTATGGTTCTAAAACACTTTAGTATTTATTATGCTTTACTATAGTTATGTGAGGTTATGATGAAGACATTTCACCAGAGGTGAAGTTCCAAATGCGTTTAATTCCATTATTAGGAGTGGTCTGGCAGACAGAGGTAGCAAACAACAATAAAAAGGTCAATCCAAAATGGGTAAATCCAATGCAGCAAACAATCATAAACAACAACAAAAAAAAAAAAACTGTGCAGGAATCAAAACATGGAAACAAAAAACATGAGCAAAGACTATGATGTCAAATCAATTTAAGAGTGGTGCGATTGAGCAGTGGGTAGTGCTGTCGCCTCACAGCATGACGTCATATTGATGTTGTACCCCAATGTTTTTTATTTGAAAATGAAAATCAGGTTGATGTCAAAAACTCAATGTCAGGCCGATATCAGTGTCCAATGTCCAACTTAAAATCAACCAAATATCAACATGTTACACCTTGACGTTGTGTGGACATTACCACTATGGCATCTATTAGATGTTGGATTTTGGTCACTTTCCAACACAACCTAAAATCAACCAAATATCAACATAATTAATAGACATTAAAATAACGTTGTCCTTAAACGCTGCCGCTGGCTAGACAGAATTTTGGTCACCTGGCGTCACGACCTAAATCTAACCTAATATTAACATGATATGATGATGTGTGCCTGCAGGGATGTTCTCTCCATGTTCATGTGGGTTTCCCCCAGGTGCTTCAGTTTCCCCCACAAGTGCAAAGACATGCACTACAGTTGAATTGGGTAAACAAAATTGTTCCTATGTGTGTGAAAGAGAGTGTATGGGTGTTTCCAAGTGATGGGTTGCACCTTGGAATGGCATCCGCTAGGTAAAACATATGCTGGATAAGTGACGGTTCATTCTGCTCTGGCGACCCCTGATTAATAAAGGGACTAAGCCGAAAAGAAAATGAATGAATAAATTGCCCCAATGAAGGTGTGTGAGTGTGGTGTTTATGTTGAATTAAGTGTCAATAATTTACAGCTGCGTGTGTATGTTTTAGATTCGTAAACATTCACAGCTGTGAAGTACAACGCATGCTGGGAGGTGTAGTCCAGGTGAATGGCTGGTGGAGTGTAGTGCCCTTTATTGAGTCAGGTGAACACTCTAATAATTGTGACAAATATATATTGTGTAAGTATGAATACTGAATCTCTTAAAAATGTTAATTAAGGTGAAAGAAGATACACTTTGTTGGGAATAATATCATGTGTCATTATGCTATTTCCACATAACAGCACATGACTACAATTTTTCAGTTTTTATTTTGAACCCAATTAAATGTTTGCAATGTTCATGTCAAATTAATTAGATCTCAGACAAGCTAAAATTAAAATCAGTTCAGGCATTTTTAATTGAACTGAACTTTATTATATTTTTATTGAAGCCAACTTGTCAGACCTCCACATAAAACACTTAGCAGATGGTGACAGAAGTCTGATGTTATGAGTGGAAACAAGAAAGTGTTACGTAGGTATCCATAGTAAACAGAAAAAAATTCTGTCAATGCCCTTGAGACATGTCAGAAATGTTTGTTTTGCTTTGTGCTTTATAAGACATCATAAGAAATCAGCAAAGACCTGTCAATGCAAAAGATAGCCGGGGGTTAAGCTGTAGCTTTGCTGTGTTATTTTAAATGAAGCAAATGAGTTTGCCTTATTCAGTCCAGATAAACAATAGATTTTCTCAAATTCATACACAATACCACTGACACTTTTCTTACCAGGTTTGGATTAGTATTGCAGGTGAAGTTTCCTCTCTTAATTCCTGTCTGGCCTTCTTCCTGGTTATAGTTTATCATGATTAATCATGCATCATTACTGTGAGAATTGTTACCACATGCATTGAGCCTCCAACACACATTGAAAGGAAAAGTCAAATATACCCTCATAAGCCATTTCACAGGTGTGCTCTGCTGAGTAATATCATGAAAACGTAAACCTAAATTCAAAACCATATTTTAAATTTAGATAAATAGGGAGAATGTGACATTGTGACTTATCTAAATGTTTTTGTCTATTTGTTGTAATAACTAAATGTATAATAAGAACAATACATGGTTTATTTATTAATATATTATATAAAAAAAAAAACTATAAATTTACAGTTTTACGCAATCTCACGGCAAATTCTAACCTTTTGATTTAGTGGCTAATTCGCAATCATTTGTACATTTTAGATATGCTCATCACCGAAAAAGCAGTAGGTTTAGGTGTGGGTTTGAGAGCACACTTCCTTTTAACTGAAATCAAATGAAATCATATGAATTAGTGCTTTTTTCTCACAATATGTAAAACAGTTATGTTTCCTCGCGAGACCAGGCTCGTTTTAACACAACATATACTTTTACTACAGGTCACTTAGTCAAATCCATGTTTAAAATCCCATAATTCACATTTGTATGAACAAATAATGTGATTTAAGGCTTGTTCATACTAAGAACACTTTTACGCCATCTAAAGTTTTAAATATTGGTCTAATTTTTCAAAAGTGCACATCACAGACAAAATAATGATCAACACAACTCTAACCCTGCCTCATCATGCACAATAATTTTTTAAATATTAGTAAGTTTATGACAATTTCTTCTAGAAACATTATTAGGATTTAATTGTTGATAAACATGTATACCTGTTAACAAACCATTGCAGCATTAACACTAAGCGTTTTTCACTCACTACTAAATCTTATATGCTTATATAAGCTAGTTTAAATTTATCTATAAAGTTCCAACCATATGTTCTGTTTAAACAACTTCCTTCTCAAGTTGACGCAACATAAAATTTTAAGGCAGCACTGACTTTAACTCTTTTTATTCTATTTGCCTTTCCTTACGTTTTTACAATAAAGCTGTGTTATTATAAGTTGTTCATGGTAATGGTCCAAACCGTAGGGTGAGGTAGAGTTATGGTACAGCAGGCTACAGTATTTAGGCTCATTGTGTCGTGTTGACAGAGTGAGTTATACATCACTTGCTTTGGGAAATTAACTGAGGTTAAGAGCAGCCTAAGGCTGTATGCTATATGATTATAAATGTATGGCTTAAACAATGACAGTTTGTAAAGAACGCACAATTGTTGTCAAATGATGCACAGCAACTTTAAACTATAGGGACTGATGAAACCATGTGAGGAGAAACAAATGCAATGGTGTGAAAACTGCCAGTGTGGAGGAAAGAGGTAAAGTAAACTATTATGAGAACAAATGAAACTTGTTCTTATCTGTCTGAAATAAAGGTACTGAGCCGAAAAGAAAAATTAATGAATGAATGAAAATAAATTGTTATATTTATTGAAAAATACATCTAAAAATATAGGGGTGGCAAGGGTATGTGGGTGCTATTCAAACTAGAACCACCACTAAATGCACATTCAGAGTGTGAAGGTTTAATCAACAGCGTTATAGTACAGTTTTGCTTAAAATATTGTAATGCACACAAAATAGGTGATATATTAGAGTTCAAAAGAGGACAAATTGTTGGTGTGTGTCTCGCTGGCGTATCTAGAGAGGAGAGTTAGGGTGTGGAGAAGCACCCAAAGAAGCATACCCCCAAGACTGTTGCATGTCCAGAGTGAAGCATGGGGCTGGATCAGTAATGGTTTGGGATGCAATATCATGACATTCCCTAGGCCCTAGACTTGTGCTAGATTGGTGCTTCACTGCCAAGGACTACGAAATCAATCTGGAGAGCCATGTGCACCAAATAGCTCAAACAATAGGGGTTGTGTTAGGTTGTAGGTTGCTAGGTGACCATCAACCATTTTCTCAAAGGATGACAAGCTGACAAAACATTGCTGTCACTGTGATACAAGTTTTATTTATGGAAAAAATACAACACTGTACTGTACTGAAATGTATATATTTCATACAAGCTGAAGCTAATTGGTCAATTCTTGTCATGTGAATTGCGTCACGTTGCTTGTGCTTAAGCCATGCACCTTTAATGTAAACAACAAACTTGCGCAAACTCTAGACAAGACGCGATATGCCACTAAAAAGCCACCGTCAGTTGCAATCTCCGTCAGTTGATCTTCTTGCACAGACACGGTGGATCCACCTGATTTGTTGACAAATGGGTTGTGGATCCATTCCTGGCAGTTCGCGGGTCCTTCACTGGGCCTTTTTCCGGAGGCAGAGGACCACTGCCCTACACCATACTGATGAATTATTGTGGTCTAAAACCAGGTGTTTCATTTTCATTGTCCAACCCCTGTAGATGTCAAATAATATGTTGCTAAAACTGGTAATTGTGAGGTGATGAAAAGCTACTGAAGAATACACAAACAAATAAACAGAAAATGACTCACACATGATCCATGCCATGAAAAACTAAAGCTAAAAAAGCTGTAAATGAAACATTTTCATGATTTCCATTGCTATGTCACAACATTTGATTTAGTGGTTAATCCATATTATTTTGGACATTCTCATTAAAACATTTTCTCATTCCCCAGTGAGGGGTAGAGATGGGTTTGGGGCCACATCTCTTTTTAAAAAGCAAATTTTTTCATATGAATGAAATTGAATGAATTTGCACAAATTATTCACTTTTCTGACAAAAGGTAAAGTAGTTGCATATGAGATTGGGCAGGCTTTTCCAAAAATAACTGAGAGCTCCCTCATCCTCCATATACAGCAATCATTCCCAGAAATTCAAAGTCCAGTAAAGGAACCAAAAACATTTTAAAAACTTTTCATGTGAGTTAAGGGGCTAAGCATGAAGCTCCAAGAATACTTTTTTTGTACCAAAAGAAAAATTGAAAAATGACTTTGTTGCCCTATTTTCAACATCTGATGGGGTGCACGTTTACTATGGGCTATATACAATGATTGTGTGTTGCATTGCTGACTCTAATGGCAATACACATACTGCCCTTAATAACTCATACCATGGCCTGTTACTTACTTTTGTGGAGCTTTTTATGATTAAAGTTAAACTGTTTCTTTTTTTAAGTTTTGAAAATATTGTTTTTTTCTGGACTTTGAACATTTCTGGATCGTTTCTGTGTGGATGGTCAGAGAGCTCATTTCATTTAAAATATCTTAATTTGTATTTTTAAGATGAAAAAAATATCTCTGGGGATTGGAACGACATGAGGATGAGTAATTTATAACAGAATTAATTTTTTTGGTGAACTAACTCTTTAATGACAACATAAAATTAATTTAGTGGACTATCACTTTAAGATAAAAGCCCCCAAATAACTTTAATTTGGTTTTCATAAGGATTAAATGTGTTCTCAGTTCAGAATTTTTGAGTAAACAAAACATAACCAAGGAAAACCCTTCATTTGAATACCGCAGTATGTGGGAGTACTCTTGAGTTTTGTAGATCACAGCAACTCTCTCTTTAAGGAATGTATTTGGTAATTGAGCTTATAAATACCAGCAGGTGGTCCTTGCATCTCAAACTCTCTGGAGGCAAATCTGCTGTCAGGGATAATTATAGATGGAGAATCGGTGCTCTGCTGTGACAAAAGCACATTTCTGACTGCACCTGTCAACACACCAAAGACATCAGACATCCTTTAAAGACGTCTTCCTGTTAGACTCGTGATTTTACCTGCCTCGGTTTCCCAGTCTCAGACGGCACACCCATAAACCACACACAATCCGTTTGCTGACCTTGTAATGCATCTAAAACTGGAAAGCATTCATTCTAGATTTGGCAGTTTTGCTTGATTAGACAAGAATATCTTTATTATAGATTCCACATCGTTCCTTCGTTGACTTGAAGAGCAAGCAGCCTGTGCAGTGTCACCTTCCTCTGGATTCATAACATGAGGAATCTGATTCATAACTTGGAAATATGACCTCAGGCACGGCAACGTGATTTTCAGAATGGCAGAGTGAAAGGATATGGGATACACTGAAGCAGCTTTAACATGTCGCCGCCAAAAAAGTAGCTGAAGCGCCTGCAGGTGAGGGCAGCCCTTCACAACAATGCAGCGTAGAGTTACGAACGCAGTGAGAAAGAACTCGCTCCTTGAACTAATTCCCCATTTCTTACATAGTTACTGCCTCCATGTGTAATTCTACTACCTTGCCTTTAGCGACAGTTTCCGTGAACAAAATGATACACAACAGCATTATGTAAACTAATTAATTTATTGTATACATGTGCATTCAGCTGCGTAAATATCATCTTGAAATTATATAAAAATAGATGGATGTAACTCTATTCAAAATCTACTACATGCACTGTAAAAAATGTTGGGTTCCACAAAATCAAATTGTGCTGGGACAACATGAAGGTACCAAGTTAACTTGTTAGTTTTTACAAATTTAAGTGGATTGAACATAAAACCATTAAGTTGTGGCAAAAAAAGTCGCTTTGGTACATTTCTCAGAACAGAATCAAAATTTGCACAACAGTAAGAGCATTTCAACAACATGTACAAATAACAAAACACCATGGATTACCTGCAAAAGCCAGTCTCTTCCTCAAAATCCTTAGTTTATCTCTCAAAACTGAATTTCTGTGTCAATGAACATGTCAGTGCCATCAAAATGACAAGTCCTTGTGTCATGTGTATGGATAAGACAGTCAAATGACTTTGTCATGTTGTCAATACAACTGTGTTCTCTGGAGGGGTGTTCTGACGTAAACTATGGCTATGGTTTTGATTACAAATATTGTGGAAGTTTGATTACAAGAGACTGGACAAGATTCACATTCATGCTTTTACTGTTTGTACTGTCATTTGTTGACAGACCATGTCATTGTGAGTCAGAAAAGGGAAAAAACAGCACAGCATAGCACAAACAAAAAGAAAATTATAGACATGTGAACATAGGACACACTCCTGTACATGTAGTGCTGTATATCTTACACAATGCTCAGCATATATAAGTACAATCCTCACAAATCTATCTTTTAAATTTATATTTTTAATAGGAAGCTATACAATATTAAATTTGTGCATATACAATAGATTACTCATACTGAAGCCAAATCTGAGCTAATCTAACAAAATAACCTATGATAACGGTCCAAAAACTAGTACAACCAAGTTTATATGTTATAGAAAAATATTACAGTAAATACAAATTTAATTAAGAGGAAAAATTAAGATAAGCAAAATAATTGTTGTGTTAAAATTTTGTAGGTTGTACTTCTTTTTGCAATATTTTCCTTGAATTTAGTTGTATTATCTTTCTATTTCTAAATATTTTTGGTGACTAAAATATTATTTTAACAAAAAAATCTGTTTGATAAATCTGTTTTGTTTAAATGCACAAAAATACATTGCCTATTTACTGAGAAATTGATAAAAATATTCATTTTCAAAATGCTTAACAGTGTACATATTCACTTGATGGTTCATCGGATGCACCTTCATTACAACAAAGATTCAACTGGAACAATTTACCAGTTCAGGACAGATTTAAAAAAATGTCCATTGGAAATGTATAGAAAAATGCATAATGACAAAATATTATGACAACTTATTCAAGCATTTTGCATGTAAAGATTTATGCCATTAACTAATGCCTATGTTGTGGGGCGGTGAGATTCAGACATAAACAATTGTAAAACATTTTGTTCAACAGGACATACTCTGGAAAAAAGTATTCAGAGATAATTCTTGGATTTACTCTTTTTTTAAGTTAAGTGGTTGTAAACTATTTATTTGGGTTGAATTTAAACAGATTAAGTTGATCATGACTAAATGAAATTTGTTTAAATTCAACACATAAATTGTTTGCAACAAGTTTGCAGACATTAATTTGTTCAGTGTAAGCAAGTGATAATGGAGGAAACAGTAGAAAATTGTATATAATCACTTGCATGGATGACTAAAGCATTTGCATCTTGTTCAAAGAAACAAGAAACTGTTTTTTGTTGTGTACAAGTGACACAATGATGTGTAGATTGAACAAGTAGTTTTGAGAATTTGAATTCTGATTTAAGAATTGTACCAAAGCGACTGAGAACTATTGATAGCTGGGTATAGATTTAGTAAAAGTTCAGTTTTTTTTTTTAAACTTTTGTCTGTCAAAGCATTATTTGTACAAAACATTACCCATATTACACTCAAAAAGTGCATAAACACACACACACACACATGCATATATTTATGCACAGTCGTAAAAGAATCCATACCTGAAAATATAAAACCAGTTGTACATATTATTGCAGTTCAAGTCAGTGTAACTGTAGTTCATAGTCAGGTTCCTTCCATGAGCAGGGTCATGATGGTCAATAAATGATATCGAAATGATATCAAATCTCTTTTTTTTTAGAAGTAAGCTTGGAGTTTTTATTTTTGCTTTTTTTCTTCTTGGGGCTCTGCAGTGGATGATCCTTTGAGTGACTCTGAGGTGCATGAGAGGACTCGTTGTTTTGGCGAGTGTATCTCTTGCATGTGCAGGAGGTGACAGCTGTGATTTTGTATGTGCGTGTGGTGCCGTCCTGGCACTGGAGTTTAATGCGCTGGGTACGTGTGCGGTCGGTGACACAGCGCCACTCCTGGGCATCCCGTCTGCTCCAGTAGTGACCTCCACCGATCCAGTTGGGCAGCAGGTGGGTGGGCAGACATTCACCAGCACACACCAACTCCTTGACTGGGTTCAGGCTGGTGCATTGGCCATCAGATATATACTTAGTGGACCTCAGCTCCCTGCAGCCGACCTGGTGCTGTTCTGGAAAATAGATGTTGCTTTTAAAACCAGGATGAAGAATTACAGTGGGATTTTAAATGATACATAATGTTAGACAGAAAACCAGATGAAGGGATGGACAGACAAATGGATGGATGGCAAATAAAAATAGACAGACAGACAGACAGACAGACAAACAGACAGACAGACAGACAGACAGACAGACAGACAGACAGATAGATAGATAGATAGATAGATAGATAGATAGATAGATAGATAGATAGATAGATAGATAGATAGATAGATAGATAGATAGATAGATAGATAGATAGACAAGCAGGTGGATATGCAGAAAAACAGACAGACGAATATACGGACAGACAGACAGACGGATAGAGCCAGATGAATAGACAGACAAACAGAGACAGACAACTAGAAAGATGGATGGATGGATGGATGGATGGATGGATGGATGGATGGATAGATAGATAGATAGATAGATAGATAGATAGATAGATAGATAGATAGATAGATAGATAGATAGATAGATAGATAGATATCAACCTTTTCTATTTTAATCATTTGTATGCGTTAATATTAGAATAAACCTACAAAAGTACAGTTAACACAAGAGTGAAAACGTGGTGATAAACACGTACCGGTCTGGTGGCGACTCTCTGGTCTTCTTCCTCCGTTGCGAGCTCGGTTTAACGACGCGTTATTCGGAGTCTCTTGAGCCGATGCGAGCGCGTGCCCGTTAAACTCTTCAGTAGCATCATTTTTGAAAGCGTGACAGCTTTTCATCAGAAAACAGAGCAGAAACAGCAGTTGGTATTCGCATGTGTTTAGGGGCATTGCAAAGGAGGACGGTTTTTTGTGTCTCTTTGAAAATTCAGAGAATGATTGTACCTACCTGTTACTCGTGGATGTTTATATACCCGCCCATTCTGAGCAGCAGCAAAAAGAGAGGAATTATGAAGTGTGCTGGAAGTGGGCGTGTCCCGACATGCAGGCACCACGCCCACCTACTGGAATATTATTCTGCACTATGCACGTGGAAGATTATCTTCATACGAGATAACTGTTGTAAACATGATGGCACGGGGCCGTTTGATTAAATGTTTATAAAGAATTGTATAGATGTTTTAAATTATACAAGCGAATTAATTTATTTTATTGTGTATTAAGTGACATTTGTATAAAAAAAAATAGGTAAACCAAAGATGACAATATTAAAAAACAACTTTTTCCCTGTTTTGGGTTGCAGCTGGAAGCTGCATCCGCTACATAAAACATATGCTGGATAAGTAACCACTGATTAATAAAGGGACTAAACCGAAAAGAAAATGAATTAATGAATGGATAAAGAACAACATTTGTTGCCACACTAAGTGATAAACACTGGAAAGCACATTAGATACAGCAAAAATTCACTTTTAATATTTTTTTGCCAATTACTTTTCAACCTGACTTAATTATTATTATAAACATATATTATTGATTAAATAATATAATTGGGATATTATAAATAAAAACTTATTGATATAAATTAGTAGTATTATAACTAAAACTAATAACTTTCTCGGTCTTTTCTTAACAAAATTGGCCTTTTTATTATTATTATTATTACTTTTATTATTTTTGTAATTTATAAATTTTTTTTGGTATGTGTATATTTATTTTGTGACTATGTTGGGATGAGGTGGGTGTTCTTTGATTGGTATTTGGTTACTAATACAGTTTATATGTATCACATTTTTCTGAAACAATAAAAGTATTTTAAAAAAGTAACTTGATGATAAATATAAAAAAACAACTTACACATTTTAGGTCATCAAAGAGAGCATTAAAAAGCATTTGGAAGAACATTCAGACATTTAAACAATTCACTCAACAAAATAAAATATATTCACGATATAAAGATATTCTATGCACAGATCATTTTTGATATAATATAATTTTGAAACAAATATTCAAATTTGCCTTCCAGCCAGAGGACAATAAATTATGAATATTTATTTAAATTAACCATTTTTCTAATATGTGCAGCACGGTGGCTCAATGGGTTGCACAATTGCCTCACAGCAAGAAGGTCACGGGTTCGAGCCTCGGCTGGGTCAGTTGGCGTTTCTGTGTGGAGTTTACATGTTCTCCCTGCATTCGCGTGGGTTTTCTCCGGATGCTCCGGTTTCCCCCACAGTCCAAAGAGATGCGGTACAGGTGAATTGGGTATGCTAGAAATTGTCCGTAGTGTATAAGTGTGAATGAGTGTGTGTGTCTGATGTTTCCCAGAGATGGATTGCAGCTGGAAGGGCATCTGCTGCGTAAAAACGTGCTGGATAAGTTGGCGGTTCATTTTGCTGTGGTGATCCCAGATTAATAAAGGGACTAAGCTGAAAAGAAATGAATGAATGAAAGTTAAGGAGAACATTACTACATTTAAGTTGTTCGTTTAAATTCAACCCATATAAATTGTTTGCAACAATTTTGCAGACATTTTTTTTTTTTGGTGTATCTTTATGAATCCCTTATCCAAATAGCATATCCATCAATTACCCCTAAAGCACTTTTTGTTTGATTCTAGCAGCATACTATATAAATTATCATAGTTTTTAATTATAGGGCAACGCGGTAGCACAGTGGGTAGCGCTCTTGCCTCACAGCAAGAAGGTGGCTGGTTCGAGCCTCACCTGGGTCAGTTGGCATTTCTGTGTGGAGTTTGCATGTTCTCCGCGTGTTTGCATGAGTTTCCTCCGGGTGCTCTGGTTACTTCCACAAGTCCAAAGACATGCGGTACAGGTGAATTGGGTAAGCTAATTGTCCACTTGTGTGTGACTGAGAATGTATAGGTGTGTCCTAGTGATAGGTTGCAGCTGGAAGGGCATCAGCTGCGTAAAACATGTGCTGGATAAGTTGGCGGTTCATTCCGTTGTAGCAAACCCTGATTAATTAAGGGACTAAGCCGAAAAGAAAATGATGGAATTAGTATTTAATTTTCATAGTGCTAGTCGTAAAAAAACTAGTCCTCAAACAATACACATACACACTGAATGCAAAAAGCAACCTCTAATCTGCAACACTCTCACACAGAGATCCTGCTCTGAGGATGTTTCTCTCTTTAAAGGAAAAAAGTGTGAATGAGTTTTCAAGCATATTTAGATCCTCCTTCACTGAACCTGATGCATTCATCTCCACTGAGTGCTGTAAAGCACAGGCATGCATGACAAAACCCATGAAACAAGATAGCCCTGGATTATTTTACCCCAAAATTATCCAAACAGGTGCCTCCGATGAGCTCACCAAATGAATGTGCATAACACAAATGACAGAGGAAAACACAAAAGCCCAATGCTCACTTTCTTCCACCAAAAATGTGTTTAAAAAAGTGTCTAGTTTCACTCTCTCCTCGGGCATCTGCGATTAATTCTTTACGCTTGCCCACAGGTACACTTCTTTGATTCGGACGAAAAAACACTTTAATATCGTGCAGGAAAAGAAAAGAAAAAAATGTATTTCAAAAGCCACTGCTGTCAAAATGATCTCTTATTACCTAAAAAGCATATTGGCGAAGGGGGGTTTATTGGGGATCACTGAATAGGCAACCTCGGGGCTTGAAAGAGGAATATCAAAGTCATGCGATACGATGCACCGTTCACTAATTTCTGCATCTGAAAACCGGATATTTGAGATAGTCTTTTCATGCACCTGTAATGACCGTGACATGTTCTTAGATGGAGAGGGGAGAGGGATGGATCTCAAGGGAAACGGAGAGGTTACGGCACTGAGTTATGGGTATATTGACATGCGACGTGACAAAATAGACCCTCGTTTGGCCCACAGGGTGAGACAGTCAGTCCCCTGGGATGAGGGGATGTGGAGATTGGGAACAAAGCACTCTGGAACAGACAGAGCCGTCTATAGAATTGAGAGCGAGTGCCTTAGGATGTGTGCAACAGGACCAAGTGTGAGAAAGTCCACGAAGAAGGAGATTCCTGCTGGAGAAAAACTCACTGTACTACTGTTACAATACTACTGATTCAGCTGGATGGCTTCCAGTTTTAGATTATGTTGGTATATTTTGATTGCTTGTTTGATTGAATGACTGATTTATGATGATGTTTTGTTGAAATGTGTCATTTTTAAAACTTTAAGGAGAGATTCTGCAAGAAAAAAAAAACATTTATTTATTTTTTTCATTTACTTATCAATTTTTAGATTTTGGCCTTTTTATAAAGTGTTTTTTCAATTAAATATATTGTCTTTTTTATTTTTTAGTACTTTGTTTATTTGTCTCTACAGATGTCAATTACATTACATATTTCAAAATCTACAGTTAAAGTCAGAATTATTAGCCCCCATTTGATTATTTTTTAATCTTTTTTGAATATTTCCCAAATGATGTTTAACAGAGCAAGGAAATTTTTACAGTATGTCTGATAATATTTTTTTCCTTTAGAGAAAGTCTTATTTGTTTTATTTTGCTAGGAATAAAAGCAGTTTTTAATTTTACAAAAGTCAAAATTATACAATAACTTGCCTAATTACCCTAAACTGCCTAGCTAAATTAATTAGCCTAGTTAAACCATTAGATGTCATTTTAAGCTGTATTGAAGTGTCTTGAAAAATATCTAGTCAAATATTATTTACTGTCATCATGGCAAATGTAAAATAAATCAGTTATTAGAAATTAGTTATTAAAACTATTATGTTTGATATGTGTTGAAAAAAATCTTCTCTCCGTTAAACAGAAATTGGGGGGAAAAACAAACAGGGGGGGGGGGGGGTGGCTAATAATTCAGGGGGGCTTATAATTCTGACTTCAACTGTACATATCTCAATTTTATTTTATTTTATTTTTGCTTTCTCTTTGCCATAAATCTTTTCTTTAGAAGGACATACCTAACCCAAAGTTCAGCATTATCTTAATCATATAGAAATAAAACAATATTCCCAAAATCTCCTCTATAAAAACCTGTCAAAAAAAAATAAAAATTTGAACTTTAATGTTCAATTTTTTTGTGCTAGAAATGTATGCACATTTGCATTAATAATTAGCATTAATGATGCCTTAGTTGCATATTAAATAATAATCAATTAATGGGCGTCACGGTAGCGCAGTGGGTAGCACATCGCCTTACAGCAAGAAGCTCGCTGGTTCGAGCCTCTGCTGGGTCAGTTGGCATTTCTGTGTGTAGTTTGCATGTTCTCTCTGTGATCATGTGGGTTTCCCCCACAGTCCAAAGACATGCACTATAGGTGAATTGGGTAGGCTAAATTGTCTGTAGTTTAAGTGTGTGAATGAGTATGGTTGTTTCTTAGTGAATGGTTGCAGCTGGAAGAGCATCCACTGTGTAAAACAAATGCTGGGAAAGTTGGCAGTTCATTCCGCTGTGGCGACCTCAAATTAATAAAGGGACTAAGCCGAAAAGAAAATGAATGAAAGAATGAATGATTCAATCAATCAATTAACTGGGGTTCTATTGTGTTTAATATAATTTTTTTACTCTATCAACCTGCAAGTCTTGCCTTAAAAAGTGTTTAATTAGGCCTAACAACAATTTCACCTAAAATATGTTTATGCTTGTGATAATCACTTTATTAAATAAAGTGTTTGTTAAGTAATAGACACATTGTACCTATATGCAAAATTTGAGACCATACATGATATTTATAAGATGGACACTGCCCTCTAGTGGCAAAACTACTGAGTTAAAGTCAGGGTAAAGTATTCACATCACCAGAGATCACGGGTTCTCAATTCT
The DNA here is from genome assembly GCF_052040795.2 of Danio rerio. Taxonomy (NCBI): domain Eukaryota; kingdom Metazoa; phylum Chordata; class Actinopteri; order Cypriniformes; family Danionidae; genus Danio; species Danio rerio. The sequence goes on along the minus strand of NC_141039.2, from coordinate 33,209,155 downwards.
TAGATGAAAGAAAAACTAATAAAACAGTGTGAAATACTTAAGGGTTCTGCTTCAAAAAGTTCTGCTTTCAAATAAATTTATGTACATTCACATTTTATCTTTTGCAAACACTTTTATCCAAAGCAACTAGCAAATGTGGTCAATACACTGAAAAAAATATGTCTGCAAAATTGTTGCTAACCATTATGTGTTGAATTTAAACAAACAAATTAAATGTTCAACTTAAATATTCAACTTAATTTGTTTGTTTAAATGCAACCCAAATAAATGATTTACAACTACTTAAAAAATGTAAATCCAAGGAATCAACTTTGAATCCCTTTTTTCAGTGTGAGCAATTACAGTAACAAAAGAAAAATATGTAAATACTACGACAAGTTCCACATATATAATGCAGATATTATCTTGTAAGAGTTTGGTAAATTACATATTCCCACTAAGAATTTAGGAGTCAAAATCAAATAATCTGACACAATGACTAGCATGACAGAAAAAAAATATTGTGTTCTGTGAAAGCTGGGTGAGATTTTGCCAAGTACGATGCGATCCTGGATTAACATCTACTGTATGATGATCCTGAAATGTCATCTTTGTTCAAACCCCTACCCCTAAACCCAAACATAACTGTAAATTACTCCCAAAATCAAAGAGGAATAATAATTGGATAATAATCATGTACAAGTACATAACCGTAACTGTAAGACTAAACTAAAACTGTAAACTTATCCCTTAATTCTGATTGGCTGATTGAAATGTTGTTCCAGGATCAACACAGATGTTGCTCCAGGAACATGTCCTAAATGGACATGGTGAAATCAGACTAACCTCATCGGAAAGTAGAATTAATCACAAGCACTTAAAGAGCCCATATTATACATAAAATAGGGTCATATTTTGGTTGTAAGGGTCTCCAACAACAGTCTAATATGCATGCAAGGTCAAAAAACACTTTCATATTTTGTAATCTGCATTTATTTTTACCTAATTATCCCAGCGAGTCCCATTTGAATCGTTCAGTGATTCATTTGTTCCCAAACCCCTCCTTAGCGCGAAGCTAATCTGCGCTGATTGGACCAATGACAGTCTGTTGCGATTGGTTGACACTGACTGCCTTCAGCACGAGACAGAGTGAAATGCCCAGCAGCTAATTAACATTAGAAAATTAGTCACAGTGCATACACACTTCATAGTGTAAGGCGTGGATTTTAGCTGCCAGTTGGTGAATGTAAATACAGACGATGGACTTGAAAATACCGACGACTAACTACACTAAATACAACATACATGAAAGCAAAAAAAATCCCTTTCTGTTTTATATATTTAAAGGGCATAATTATGTACAATTCCTGAATTTTAGCATGTGATCGCAACTGTTATATTGATTTTACACAACAGTTCAACAAACAAGAAGAGGTACATTTTTGAGCATGTGCAAGTCTGTAGTACGTCACTGCAAAAAAGGGGCGGGATTAAACAAGATGATTAGACATTAAAAAAATCGAGCGACTGGTCCGTATTTTAAATTTCTGTCCAGAGAGGTCATGTTTTCTATTGGTCTCACGCAGGCACGTGATGTAATTTTGCAGATCAGAGTTCACCAAGCTTGAACTTTGCAATGCAGAACTTGTCACACTTGTTGCATTATCTTACAAATGAATGGAAGTCTATGGGGCAAAAAGTGCAGTGTGACCGTGGCTTAATACTATAGAGTTTTATTCTTTAGTGAATCTGCCATTCCTAAACAAAAAATCTAGCTTGTTCCAAATGAATCAGCTGCTGTGAATAAATCATTTGAATGAGTGTTTCAATGAATCAGTCAACAAAATAGCAACATTATGCCACATACTGGTGATTTTATGAGTCTCATAAATGCAAATAAGTGTGTTCAAGTACTTAACCTCTTCAATGTCATAACCAAATTCACTTTTAAGATCTACAGTATTTCCAACACAGTCTCACAGCAATTCGTAACTTTTTAATTTAGTGGCTAATTTGCATGAATTCGTACAATCTAATTCTTACAATTTAGTACGATTTCCTCATCACCCAATGACGGTTGGGGTTAGGGGTGGGGTTAGGTGCCATGCCTCCTTTTTAAAATCATATGGTTTCGTACGACTCATACAAATTCATTCAAATTAGCCACTAAACTGAAAAAACGTAAAATACTTACGTTTCCTTGTGAGATCAGGCTGGTATTTCAAGCAAGTCAAGCATTTCTTACACTGTAGTGTTAATATGCTAACATTGCTAACGTACCATTGTTAGTGAACTCTCAGTTTGGGTCTGCTGTTGTTTTGGGCCTCTCTCTGTTGTGCAGGTGTTTTGCACTGCCTCTTATTATGAGTGAACCAGTGAAGCCTCTGACACCACTGACCACAGTAGACCACCTGCAAGCAGAAGAGTGCATGATGGGAAAACATGAATCCTTATAATGTAACTTGCTAAATAATGATGTAGCATCTTAAATTCACTTTGATCATTTTGTTGCAGGATCAAAAGAGGAATGGGATTGGTTTCTGGGCTGCTTAATTAAAAGCAATCCGAAGTATAATACATGTTAAATATCCATTTACCATTAACAAGACATTTTTTTTCACAGCTGATTTAACACTGCATTATGTCTGATCAAAAGTCTGTGTAAATACTTTGCAAATGTCTGAGTAAATTGCCTTTCTGGCACAACAAAGTATAGAGTTATATGTGTAAATGCATTTACCACCTCTGAGCTGTATCAAACAGACAGAGAACAGCCCTTCAGAAGGACTCTTGTGTCACCTTTGTGGTGTAATTGTGCCATTTACGAGTTCACACAATCAGATTGTGCAAAAAGCTTGCATATTTGTCATGCTGTCAAAGAGTTGCATTCTGAGCTCAGAAGAACCCAGAGAACTGTCACCAAATCCCCGCTAAATTGGTTGATGTTTTAAATGTGAACATCATTTTGTTATTTTGCTGGTAGTCATTTTGTAAAATAAAAGGAACAGTTCATCCCAAAATTTAAATTCTGTCAACATTTACTCATCTTGTACTTGTTCCAAACTTAAAAAAGATATTTTAAAGAATGTTGGAAATCGGTAGCTATTGACATTTGTTTCAACAATGGATGTCAATGGCTACCAGTTTTAGCATTTTTTTAAATATCCTCTTTTCTTTTCAAAGGAAACATTTGGAACCTTTTAGGATAAGAAAGTGAGGAGTGCATTTTCATTTTTGGGTGAACTACAAATCCTTGAACAACAAGTCTGCTAGTTAGCTACAAAATGTCAACAATAATTGACTAAATGCTGATATTTTGTGATTAATCAAGGAAAGAGGAAACATATTACCATTTTACAGAAGGAGCACCTCATGTCAGCACCCTTCTCTCCACATGTAACACAGTACTCTGTGTCCACCAGCACCATCTGGCCTGTCAATGCTTGGGTCAGAACCGAGAAGGCTGTGGGGATTATTTATCATAATAATTTTATACTCATATGCTTAATTTTTTATTTAATTAAATAAATAAAAAATAAATAATAATAACAATAATAATGATATTAATAACAATAATAATGATAATGATAATAAAATATGAATAAATAAACAAATAAATAAATAAATAAATTATACTAATAAATACTAATTTAATAGTAAAAAATACAAATTTAACTTTTTTTTATTTCACATGACTTATTAGGGGGTGAAGCAGCGGCGCAGTAGGTAGTGCTGTTGCCTCACAGCAAGAAGGTGGCTGGGTTGCTGGTTCATTCAGTTGGCGTTTCTGTGTGGAGTTTGTATGTTCTCCCTGCGTTCGCGTGGGTTTCCTCCGGTTGCTCCGGTTTTCCCCACAGTCCAAAGACACGCAGTACAGGTGAATTGGGTAAGCTAAATTGTCCGTAGTGTATGAGTGTGTGTGAATGAGTGTATTTGGATGTTTCCTAGAGGTTGTGGCTGGAAGGACATCAGCTGTGTAAAAATGTGCTGGATAAGTTGGCGGTTCATTCCGCTGTGGCGACCCCAGATTAATAAAGGGACTAAGCAAGAAAATGAATGAAATCCTTTTTAGGGCTCAAGACTAAGGATTTACCTATTTTTTCTCTGGCCACACCAAACTATTTATTTCCTTTCCACAAATTTTAAATAATGTGTTAAAACAAGCTAAATATAGTTGTACATACACTTTTGATTCAACAAAAATGTTCTTAAAAAACAATTGACATTTAAAAAATTATTCTCATTTAATTTATCTAAAAAGATACAGTTATATATGTTCTTAAAATACTATACACAGTAGTTTGTCCAGACTAAAGGTCCTAGATCATCAGGCAACTATAGATAAATGCACAGTTAATCTCCTATCAAAGCAATGTTATTGTAAAGGATGATTATTAAATCGTATTAACAAAAATAACTGCAAGTAATAACTGCTTTCTAACTGCAAGCAAGAGAAAGCAGGTGAAAAACATTGGTTGCGACAGTGAAAGGATGATCTCACACACACTGTTAACAGTAGTCCCTGTAATAATCTGTTCAAAGAATGGTAAAAGCGAAAGATGCATATAAATAATCTGGAGATCTCTTGAAAGCAGGGAGACTCGGTGGCACACAGCAACAGAGTCACTGGTTCGAGCCTCGGCTGAGTCAGTTGGCATTTCTGAGTGGAGTTTGCATGTTCTCCCCGCGTTTGCGTGGGTTTCGCACTCGAGGGCATCACATCAGCTGTGATCATCTGTGGATTGTCTGTGTCTCACCATGCGCCGGTGTTCTGTCGATTTGTCCTACAATGTCAGATTGTCCTACCTTTCATTCAAAACTTAGGTAGCACATTTTGATAACGGAATATGCTACCCATCAGATTTTGCTACCAGTGTAAATTGTATTGTGGAGTAGTGTGATATGAAGCTGTAATATTGCCGTAAACTACCTTATCCCTACCCCCAAGCTCAGAAACATTCAAATACAGTGTTGGTAGCATAATCTGATGGGTAGAATAAAATGACAGGAAACCGGATCATTCTCTCAGTCGGTATTCACCTGCTTTCTTTTGCATGCGCAAACAGTTATCAATAATGCTGCTTACATATTAACAAACGAACTTAAACTAAAATTCTAATCTTTAGGGATGAGGCAGCTCTGGCAACTAAAAAAACTATTTTGATCCAGCCAAAGTGGCTAGTAGGGATGTCTGTCTAACCTGCCACAATTTACTCGCATTTGGCAGGTTGGCAGGTGTTAATGTCAAGCCCTGCATATAATAATAACAGCCTACATAATGTCTAATCTTACAAACTGTTGGGCATTTTTGACAACGTATTCCATCACCAAAAAATCTTATCCCTGACAGAAAAATAAGCTAACTTCATATTACAATCCATTTTTACAACCCATCAGAATTTTTTTTTTACTGTAGGAAAATTTTTAGGCCTAAAATTTTTGTCACTTCACTTTTTAAGGATCTGCAGTAAATGCCTGTTTATTATTTGACACTATATATATAGTTTATTATTTGATGTTTAATATTTATAGATTATATATGTCACATTTAATGACCCTTTAAACTTAAAATATTAATTTTGATGTATTAGTAAAGTCAATTGTACTGACAATTTCCACAGGTGCTATGCTTTGGACCAGCTGTTTCCAGCAGTAGGGTTTCCTCACAGGATGGAAACGTCCAGAAACAATCCAATGAATACAATGATTTTCTCCTGGTACTGAGAAAAGCCATCAGCATCACTTCCTTTGATAAGGCTTAGTCAGAAGAAAAATCTAAATCAATCTGGCTCTGTTTGCAAGACTACCTAAAATGAAATAACCATAATGATGTCACCACCTCTTCAACAGATCATCCAGCTTATCATCATGTTCCTGCAGGAAGGCCAGACACTTCTGCAGCACACGGCTTGAATAGTGCATCTTCATGGCCAGAACCTCATTCATGTCCTGCTGTTTTACACACTGTTCATAGAGCAGGTTCATCATATGGTAACACTTCTCCAGAGCAACAATGTCCACCAGAAAAGGGTTCTCCTTGACCAGCATCACCATCTGAAAAAAAAAACATGTTCCAAATATGAGAAGTGAATACAGCAGAGAGACACTAGCATTACTTACAATGCAAGTTTCACGGAGGAAACATGTTCTCATGCGCTACATGATCCCTGCTGAGAGACACCTTACTCATCAGAAATCTCTGGATATGAGACAGCTGAGATAAGTGTATGCCATCTGAGTCTTGAGTCTTGCTATATGACCTTCCTCTATAAGGGTCATATAGGACAGCAGCTGCCAGTACCCATTTCTCAAAACTTGGCGGTTCAACTGAGTGTTATCCTAACCAACTTTTAGTTTGGTGCAGCAATTCATTTCACATAAAAATACATGCATACTTACTCCCAGGGACATTTATACTGAAGCTGACCATATTGGTGTTTCGTAACATCTATTTTTTCCTTGAGGTGAGTTGTTAGCCCAACGCTCAACTCCCAATCTGGAGGATCAAGACATATATGGAAAAATTATATGGTGAATTACATAATTTGCCTACAACACATGTCTTTGGACTGTGAGGGAAAACAGAGCACCTGGAGGAAACCCATGCGAACATGGAGAGAACATGCAAACTCCACACAGAAATGTCAACTGACCCAGAAACCTTCTTGCTGTGAGGCGACAGGGCTACCCACTGTGCCACTTCATATTTGACATGTCTAACAGTCAAACCTCTTTCAGAGGTTGTCAATCAACAGACTGTCACTCATACGCTCTCAAAAATAAAGGTACAAAAACTGTCACTGGGGCGATACCTTTTCAAAAGGTGCACTTTTATACTTTTGAAGTACACTTTTGTCCTTTTAAGGTACTATGTGGTACACAGTTGTACTTTTTAGGTATTAATATTTTCCTTAAATATTGGACAAATGTGGACAGGTACAAAATTGTATGTTTTGAAAAGGCACTGCCCCAGTGACAGGTTTTTTACCTTCATTTTTGAGAGTATAAAACAATGGACTAAAATAAAAACACAATATTTTCTTTTGTAAAGGAAGAACACATTTCTACTGTTTCAAATTCACAGCAATATATGCTCCAGTATTAAAGCAATCATATATATATTTTTTTTTTTAATATTATACAGTGCCTACAGAAAATCATGATACACTGTGAAAAGTTATACCTTTATACCTAATACTCACATTACTCCCTGCTTTCAAAAGATCTTCGGGATAAAGTCGTAGAAAGGCACAGGTTAGTAGAAGGCTACCAAAACCTTTCAAAGGCTGAATTTGTTACTTAGAATTTGATTAGATTTCAGGCTGTAAAACAAATAATTATTTCAAATGTTATAATGATTTTGGATACATGAATACATTTGACACTAACATGAAGACAAAAAAGAAAATGTTATATACATATATATATATACATGTATATATATATAATATAAAAAAAAAAAAATATATATATATATATATAGCATTTTTATTTTTTGTCTTCATGTTAGTGTCAAATGTATTCATGTCATTTAATCAGATGTACTCTGAATATTTTTTGATGCTAATGCAATGATAAATGATCCCCAGTTTTGCTTACTTAGACTGCTGCTATGTTCACTTTGTGGAAAGAGTGACATAAGTCTTGAAATAACGTGTCATTGTTATTGTACAAACTGTAAATTACTTTCTGAAAACTATTAGATCAGTTTGTCACTCTTAAAAAATCCTAAATCCTATCACTGCATTTATCCCCAGGTCAGGGGTGGATTTAACCAATAAGCGAGGTATCCTGTCGCTTAGGGCCCCCAATAAATATCTAGAAGTATAAATTATACCAATAAACTATATATAACATTGTTTTCTATCATATTTCTGTGAGATTTTTTTTAGTCAAACAAATAAAAATTGTATGTAAATACACATTTTTATATAAAAATAAATATTGTATTATTATAATAATGTAATGTGATGTAATAATAAGATTATAAATTAAAATATTATCATTTAAATCTGCACAAATTTGTCCACCACCCCAATCATGGAGCAGTCCAGCAGTCAAATTTATAAAAAATAAAAATATTTATTAATTTTATTTGTAAACTAATAATTTAAAATGTAGAGACTGCATTAAGACAAGATATAGAAAAGAAGTTTGAGTGATTTAAAAAGTCAGATAAATAAATAAAAATTTAATAAAAGTAGAAAGGGTGCATTTTAGGGCCCCCAAATCACTAAATCTGCACCTGCCCCGGATTATTGCTAGTCAAAATGCTATATATTTATCCCAGGTAAAGAACAATTTTACACTTGGAATTTAAAACCTAACATTAAAAAACAAACACAAATGTAATTTGCTATATTTCAACTTCATTTTTCATTTTCCATATTGCAAATCTAAAACAATTAATATTGTAAAATTATTAGAGTATTTGTCTCTTTTTTATTTCAGTCCTATCTATCTGACTATTTATGAATAATTGTATGTAATTTAAACAGGGACAATGTAACATTAAATTACATTATTCATGTAATCTGAAAAAAGTAGAGGCTGAATGTTTTTTTTTTATATGCAGGCAATGAAAAGTTATCCAGTTTGACCTACAGTACATATGCAACACAGGTTGTGAAGGGTTTTGTTTATTAGGAAATATTTACTTATAAGTGCAAAAAAAGCTCATCTGTAAATATTTTTTGTATTTCAACGACTCAATAGTTTTTTCTTTATATAACCAAGACTGTTTACTGGAGCTTTATGCAAAACATATATCCAACATTCCAAGCCTGCATTGAAATAGAGGGTGTGTGTTGTTGTTGCTCTGTAATATCACAAGGATATATTTAGATGGAATAAAAGCAGGAGGGGTGTTGGTTAGTGCAAACTGATGCTTCCTCCAGTCATGTGACCTTGTATGGTATTCTTATGGGTCAGGGTTATAAAAACATATAAATTGCTGTTCCACTTGCATTGTTTAGTTTGTGTAATCGTGGCAGTTTACTGGCACTTGAAATCAGAGTTATATAAACACACTTGGCAACTCCTACCTTGACAGGATTGAGGTTAGTAGTCATGATGATTTTGAGAAGGGGCTCTGCTAGTTTGGCGGGTAGTTTAGGTTCACTCTCTGAGCCCTGGGGTCTGGTGTAATATTACAACCTCGCGCGAGAAAAGAAATTGTTGATCACTGTCACACAGTCATGCTGACCTGCACACGGATGGTGAAAAGAAAGGGTTTATATTTCAAGTGATTTATTTATTAGTAAAGAGTAAGTATGTAATTATAAATTTGAAGTCCTAATTATTATCCCTCTTGAATAATTAGCTCCCCTGTATATTTTTTTCCACAATTTCTGTTCAACAGAGAGATTTTTTCTACACATTTATAAAAATAATATTATGAATAACTAACAATCACTTCTAATAACTGATTTATTTTAATTTGCCATGTTGACAGTACATGTTTTAAGATACAAGTATTCAGCTTAAAGTGTAATTTAAAGGCTTAATAGGTTAACCAGGTTAATAAGGCAAGTTGGGATAAATTAGGCAAGTCATTGTATAATGATGGCTTTTTCTGACAAAAAAAAAAATTAAGGGGTTAATAATATTGACATTAAAAAGGTTTTATAAAAATGAAAAGTGCTTTTATTCTAGCCAAAAATAAAACAAATAAGACTTTCTTTAGAAGAAAAAATATTACAGGAAATACTATAAAGAACTCCTTGCTCTGCTAAACATAATTTAGGAAATATATAAAAAAAAAAAAGTTCACAGGAGACCTAAACATTTTTTGATTTTCTCACCCACAAACGCAACCATGTGAGCTGCAGTCCATCCCACAAAGCTGACCAGATCTGTCTCTGCCCCAGCATCTAATATCATTTCTGTAATTTCAGTATTACCAGTGGAATTATTTAAATAGTCCAAGTCCTGGACTTTCTTACTCAAAACAATCTCATGGACAACAAGCAATCCGGCTTTAAGAAAGGCCACTCAACTGAGACTGCCCTGCTCTCGGTCGTGGAGGATCTCAGACTGGCTAAAGCAGACTCTAAATCATCAGTCCTCATTTTGCTGGACTTGTCAGCTGCTTTTGACACTGTCAACCACCAGATCCTGCTATCTACGCTTGAGTCACTGGGCGTTGCGGGCACTGTTATACAATGGTTCAGATCTTACCTCTCTGACAGGTCATTCAGGGTGTCTTGGAGGGGAGAGGTGTCCAACCTACAGCATCTAAACACTGGGGTACCTCAAGGCTCTGTTCTTGGGCCACTTCTCTTCTCCATCTACGCATCATCTCTAGGACCAGTCATCCAGAGACATGGATTCTCCTACCACTGCTATGCTGATGATACCCAGCTATACCTCTCTTTTCATCCTGATGATCCCTCGGTTCCAGCTCGTATCTCAGCCTGCCTGTTGGATATTTCACACTGGATGAAAGATCATCATCTTTAGCTGAACCTCGCAAAAACGGAAATGCTTGTAGTTTCTGCCAACCCGACTCTACACCATAACTTTTCAATCCAGATGGATGGGGCAACCATTACTGCATCCAAAATGGTGAAAAGCCTTGGAGTAACGATTGATGACCAACTAAACTTCTCTGACCACATTTCTAGAACTGCTCGATCGTGCAGATTTGCACTCTATAACATCAGAAAGATCCGACCCTTCTTATCTGAACATGCAGCTCAACTCCTTGTTCAAGCTCTTGTTCTCTCCAAACTGGATTACTGCAACTCTCTACTAGCTGGGCTTCCAGCTAACTCTATCAAGCCTCTTCAACTGCTCCAGAATGCAGCAGCACGAGTTGTCTTCAATGAACCTAAACGAGCACATGTCACTCCGCTGCTAGTCCGTTTGCACTGGCTGCCAGTTGCTGCTCGCATCAAATTCAAAACTCTGATGTTTGCCTACAAAGTGACTTCTGGCCTAGCACCTTCTTATCTGCTCTCACTTCTGCAGATCTATGTGCCCTCCAGAAACTTGCGTTCTGTGAATGAACGTCGCCTCGTGGTTCCATCCCAAAGAGGGAAAAAATCACTTTCGCGAACGCTCACGCTCAATCTGCCCAGTTGGTGGAATGAACTCCCTAACTGCATCAGAACAGCAGAGTCACTCGCTATTTTCAAGAAACGACTAAAAACTCAACTATTTAGTGTCCACTTTACTTCCTAATCTGCAATTGCCTCTTTGAATATCACACTAACTGTACAAAAAAAAAAAAAAAAAAAAAAAAAAAAAAAAACTACTAACACTTCCCTTCTTAGACTTTACAGACCTGAAACTTGCCTTTAGTACTTATTCATTGTTGCTCTTAGTTGTGTAAATTGCTTCCTTGTCCTCATTTGTAAGTCGCTTTGGATAAAAGCGTCTGCTAAATGACTAAATGTAAATGTAAATGTAAATAAACACTGTTGCTATTAAAAGACCTGGGGTCAGCAGGCAAGCAAGCAAGACCCGCAAAAACCCTGATACATATTTATATAAACTACATTTTGTTGTCTATTTTGTGAATTAAATTAATTGATTTTAAATCATATATGCATTGTAATGCATTTAAATTAATTAATATTTTTAAAATCTCGTCAGTGCAATATTCTTTATTTTTTGATGGAGAAATAGGTTTGTAGGTGTTTTCAACTAACACTAAGCTATTCAAAATAATGTAATAAAATTATTTTAATTACTCCAGTGGGGTTAATGAATGTCATTTTCAAATTTGTATGAAAATATTGAAATATTAAATACTTTATTTTTTATATAAAATATTGTTTCGAGTAGTGTAGTGTAGGCTTGTGTGTGTGGTGTTGCTCTCTCTCTCTCTCTTTCTCTCTCTCTCTCTCTCTCTCTTTCACTTTTATAAACTGTTTTTTTCTAGCTGAAATAAAACAAATAAGACTTTCTCTAAAAGAAAAAAAATATTATCATACACACTGTGAAAATTTCCTATTTCTGTTAAACATCATTTGGAAAATATTTAAAAAAGAAGAAAAAAATTGAAAGGGGGCTAATAATACTGACTTCAACTATATATATATATAACTACATATCATATATGAATTTAAATATCTATGTTACAAAATTATTTTGTAAAATTTTGTAAAGTGTTATTTATGTACAGTTGAAATACAGTTTTTTAATATTTCCCAAATTAAGTTTAACAGAGCAAGGAAATTTTCACAGTATGCCCGATAATATTTTTTCTTCTGTAGAAAGTCTTATTTGTTTTATTTTGACTAGACTAAAAGCAGTTTTTTCATTTTTTGAACACCATTTTAAGGTCAAAATTATTGGCCCCTTTAAGCTACATATTTTTGATAGTCTCCAGAACAAACCATCAATATACAATGACTTGCCTAATTACCTTAACAGTTAACCTGATTAACCTAGTTGAGCCTGTGAATGTCACTTTAAGCTGTATCTGTGCTGTGTCTTGAAAAATATCTGTCATCATGCTAAAGATAAAATAAATCTTATTAGAATTGTGTAATTATAACTATTAAGTTTAAAAACGTGTTTTTTTCGCCATTAAACAGAAATTGGGGGAAAAATAAACAGGAGGGCTAATACTTCAGGGGGTTTAATAATTCTGACTTCAACTGTATGTGTGTGTTTTGTACATAATAAATAAATATAATACACATGCATACATTATGCTAAAACATTATTTGCGATTAAGATAAAGAGAGAGAAAGAAAGAGTGAAAGATTTAATCCCCATAATGCAGATTATGGGGGTTAAATTTGATAAAATTTATATTTGTAGCGTTAATATATCTATGTGTGGGTTGTTTACCTGAGAGGTCAGCGTACATGAGTGCAGTATAACCATATTCATGCTCATTACGGTTGACATCAGCTCCATGCTTCAGCAGAAGTCTGCACATGTCTGATCTACCCTTTAGGCTGCGTGCATAACAGGGGTCATGCCATACTGAAACAACATAAAGGAAAAAATAGTCAAAAAGGCTTGCAATCTTTTCCACTGCATAACTCAAAGCCAACTGGCATTTCACCTTGTACAATCCAGGAAATGTGTCTGCAGTGTGGCGATTGTGACAAAACACTGGCTCTTATTGAGAGTGACATGAGCAGCGTGAGTCATAATCTTTGTTGCTCCTTGGATGAAGTTGAAAGACTGCGTTGGTGGCAAAGCGAACAAGCAACATCTGATTTTGACAGGTGGGATACACTTATTAACTTCTGCTTTCAATCATTCTGGCCCTGAAAAGACCTCAAGGAGTCTGTAGTTTACATCTAGTGGCATGTCTCCATTATCACATCTCTTTAAGTACCACATCCACCACTCAAGAGTCTCTGCCATATGCTTGAATAACAAAGTTAAACATATGGCGTCACTTCACCAGCCCACCAGCCACTGCACTTGTTTACATAAGAACTGATCATCAGAAAACAGTTACATAATGCTACTGTTTACAGGAGTGAGGCTAGAGTTAAATACTATTAGTAACATTATAGGTTCTGTTTGGCTAGCAGCTGTCTGTCTGATTTTATGTTTTTGTACTCGAGCTTGGTGAATCCCAGTGAGCCATAAATGGTGCTTAATGGCCTGTAAATTACTGCTTATGTTTGTCATGTTTATGATCCCACCTCATCCAGACAGCTGACGTGCACATTTGGATTGTCGAGCAGCCGTGTGGCTTCTTGCATGTCAACTTTTAAGAAAAGGTTTGAAGATTAAAAGCATCTCAATATGATCCACCGTTTTATTCTCTTAGACAATGTGTGAAATATGTTGCCTGTCTTTTAAGGGTTTTCATTGTTATCTACTCATTTCTAACTTTGCAAGGATATTGTTCTAAGACCAGCTTAAGATTTGAATTTGTTAAACTTAATTTTGTTAATGCATTGACTAACATACATTTTCACTGCAAGTATTAACCTTTGTTAAAATCAGTTAATTAAAATGTTTATGGCTGTTTATGTTCAAAGTTAACAATGATTACGAAAATTAAATTAATAAATAAATAAATAATTTATTTATGACAATTAATGCAGTTAACTAATGGTAACAAACTAAAATTATTGTTACTAACATTATTGTTACTAACCCGAGTCATTTAATGTAGGTTTAGTGAATATATTTATGTATTTGATTAAAGCCTTTATATTAAATTAAAGATATTTGTGTCATATATTCCATCAGAAATCATTTTAATATGCAGATTCGCTAACTATTGTGATATTTTTTGACTTCATATTTGTGCAGAAACTTTGAGAGATTTTCGTTTTCATAATTCTTACAGATTTTACTTTAAATAAAATCAAATATCTAAAAATAATACAAATATCTGTCACTGATCATTTTTGTGCCCTTATATTGGTGCTTTTGAAATATAACATCAAGATTTCCATAAAAATATATATTACATTATATATTACATTTTGAACAGGTCCATTTTTTAGGATTCATTTATGTTCAAAAACATTTACAGTAACACTTTATTTTAATGGTCCCTATTGCACATTTTGATGACTAAAAGTTGCACTGCAAATACATGCAGATTACTTCTCTGACTGGCTTAATATCTGCTAATACTGCTCCTTCATCAGACATTTAACTGACTATAAGAAACATTGCAAGTACATGTCAACTTACACTAACAATAACCCTAACCCCAACCTAACAGTCTACTTATAATTTTGCCATGTAACAATGTAACTTAAATTTAAGAAAAAGTGTTAAAGGAACCATTAAAATAAAGTGACACCGCATTTATTATATAAAATGTTTGTCACATCATATATATATATATATATATATATATATATTTGTGCCAAGTGTAATTATTAATTTCTAAATAAATTATACATTTCTCAAAAACTTTTAAAGATCCCAAACAATTGAAAATCAGTGGAACTAAACAAACCAGGGTAGATAAATACAAATAAATACATAAAGAAAGTTTTATAGAAAGTTTGCCCCTAGATTTATGACCATAAATACAACAAAAAAGGAGGGAACTATAGCCTACTGTGATTTCCAGTACGTTACCTGTCCTGCAGCAGCCACCTGTAACATCACTCTCTCCTCAGGAGTCAGATCACCTTTCCCTGCATGCTTCGTGGTCGTCATACTGGCACAACTCATTTATTGTAACTGTTAAGGACAATATAAGGAGTATATTAATGTGGCATAGTAATTAGTATATCGACGTGAAAACACAGACCTCATAACACACATAGTACGCAATACCTAAAAAAAAAGAGAAAACGGCCTTGGTTCATACCATCTCGAAAACAGAAAATAGGGGAGGCTGGAAATCCGTGTGGCGTGATGCAAAAAACTGTAACGCCTATTTTAACATTTAAATAGCTATTTATTTGATTAAAGCAATTTGATATGAATAGCTGTTACAAATATTTATTTCAGAAATATTTTTATGATTTACTGCACTAGTGCTATATTGCGCAAACTACCCCTCTCGATAGTAGATCGGTCCAGCTGTACTTAACTTGCCTGCTCAAATTGTCGCGTGAGATATACTGCGAGAAGCTGTGCTCAACATCCTCACAGGCAGAATCACAGACAGGTAAATACATACAACCACAAGATAAAATCTTAATAAATATTTCAGTTAGCCTAATTAGAGTAAGAAGTCTTCTACCTCTCATGCTTCGTCTGAGCTGTAGCTATGCTTATGAGCTTTTATGGGTTGAAACCTAACCTGAAAAGTGAAGGATTAAGTACATGTACAAAAATGCTACATTGTAACCCGGCGGTGGCATTTCACTACAGATAAAAGCGGAATACCTGGTTTTCTGTGAAGTCTGATTGTAATTATTTTTGAGCATTTTTTTGCCTGTGTTATCCAAAGATGTGTGTGGGCAAAGATGTAGTGCGTAATACTTCATTTAAGTGCCAGCAGCACTGAGACAAGTGGAGTAAATCACAGGTCAACAGTTTGACATATTAATAATATATAGTAATAACAACGCAAGGTTATTTTTACTAACTTACTGTAATAACATAGGCTACATACAGCTTAACATTTGAAAGGTTTGTGTGTATCTTTTAGAATGAATGTTGTTTTTTCTTTCAGTGAAAGTAAGGACTATTTTAGCATGATTTACAAATGATACCAACTAAAATGTCTTTCAGTGTAACAACAGTTAATTTACCTAATAGAATATATTTCAAGACTATTATTAGGATCATAGAGCTAATTAGTTGTAATTGTAAAATACATATTAGTTGTAATTTTACATTTCTTTATATCAGCAGCACTGTCATTCAAACTGCAACTGTTTACTTGTACGTATCTCTCCCTCTCTTTATTTTTTATGTTTTAATAAATACAGGTCTGAATGAGCTTGTAATACAGGTCAGGATAAGTTTTTTGTTTTACTTTTATGTCAATATGACACTGAATGAAGACATTTTCTCCACCCATATTTTGATATTTCATTCTCGAATAAGTTTTTTTTTAAAAAAAAACATTTAAGGTTTAATATGCTTTCTATACTGTGATGTGGACTTCGAATTGGAACATCTCATTATTGACATTATTTTAGCTTTTTAGCTTGAATGTCAGGTTAAAATTTACAATGCAAAATGTAACAAGTAATTGTCTTCATATAATATAAAATAGCTTTTCATCTTTAAATAAATTAATAAATCTGTCTAGTGATTTGTGTAAACTAATACATATTTTAGGATATATCGTGTAAATTCAACACTTCGTAATCTTTCCTGGTATACATACATATTTCTAAAGGAGCTCTTAACATGAAATTCATACAAATTTTGGTAAAAACCGAAACAATCCACGAAAAAAAAAATCTAACTAATTAGTTATGTGCAAATTATGTAGTGAAGGACAAAAGGAGAAAGCACTGAACTACTAAAATGTATTTAAAACTTTTATATTAAGGCTTTTTGGTAATGACAATTTCAAGACGCCCTTTGTTTGGAGTATTAAGTTGCATTCATTGCTGAGGTGTGATTATTATTATTTTGTTCCCTTTTCCCCAGACTTCAAAAGAGCCATTTAAACCTTGACGGTTCTGTGGGTCTTCAAATCTTGACGGCTCTGTGTGATCTTTAGTTCTTATTTTCTGTTGGATTCAGATCAGGTGATTGGCTGGGCCATTCTAGCTGCTTTATTTTCTTTTTTGAAGCCAGAAAGGTTCTTTGTTTTTGGGAACATATTCTTCCTGTAATGTCCAACCTGATTTCATCTTCATCATTTGGTCATTTTAGTGTTGGAACTTGAGCAACTAATATTAATTTACAGTGACTTGTGGATAGGGTTGATTTCTAACTGCTGAGAGATTTCAGCTGCTGTCTGGGTTTTCCATGCCTTTTTACCTTTTCCCTTTCTTTATGTGATCAAACAATTTCCCTGTGTGATTAATTTCTATTACACAAAACTTAATTTCTACATTTATAAATCTTTTATGTATAGATTACTTTGGTTGTTTTCAACATCTGGTGAAAATTTCAAGTCAACATACTGTATGTTTTTAGAGAAAATGATGATAGATTCAATAGTTTTTTTTTTTACCCACGGTATATATTTAAACACTATCAAAGCCACTGTTCTTTGCTGTGTCTCAAAACCTCATTCCGACTTTGAATCCAGGTTGCATTCTCTTCCAGGAATGCCACAGCCTGTGTGTTATTCTTGGCACTGAAGTACTTATAAATTGGCACCGGCGACACTAGCTAAAGAGTGTGTCATGGAACGTTAAAACATACATTTACATTGTAAAAAAATATCTTGCCTTACATTTTTTATTTGAATCAAATTAACTTTTCTAGTCATCTCAACTTACATCAATCACACTGACTAAAAATATTACAATTAACTTCATAACTTATTAAAACAATTTCATTCATTTTCCTTCGGCTTAGTCTTTAATTTATCAGGGTTTGCGACAGTGGAATGAACTGCCAACTATTCCAGCATATGTTTTACGTAGCGGATGCCCAGAGCCGCAACCCAGTACAGGGAAACACCCTTACACTCTCACATTCTTACACAAACTCATACATTATTGCCAATTTACTTCAATTCACTTATAGCGCATGACTTTGGACTGTGGGGGAAACTGAAGCACCCGGAGGAAACCCAAGCGAACACGGGGAGAACATGCAAACTCCAACTGGGTCAGCCAGGACTCGAACCAGTAACCTTCTTGTGTTGAGGCGATAGTGCTAACCACTGAGCCACCATGCTGCACTAAAATTATTTAAAACAACATAAAAATATTTGCTGTTTTTACTTTTAGTCACTACATTTTTACAGTGTATAAAGTGGTTGCGAGGTCCAATGCAATATTTGTTTTGTTCCTAGTTTAATTGATTTTATAATTAAAAATGCCAATTGTGCTCTACGAGAAAGGCACTTAAATGGAAGAGCTTGGTTCAATTAGCAGTGTGATGCATTAAATGGAAAGTTATTTTCAGTGATTCTGATTGTTTCGTAAGACTCACACACTCCCCTGTGAGAGTGTTGTAATCTAATTATGACCCTGCTCTGACTCTCCCAAGTTTTTACACATTTTCCTGCAGCCTTTGAGATGTTGTGCTCTGGAAGGTCTTCTTTAGAACTGTTGTAAGGCAATCGGTGTTGAAATGTAATAAGATTGGTTGGGTGACAATCAGCTAAATCATCTCCTTTGTGAGCTCGTCCCTGGTGAGCGTGGTTGTTGATATCATTTATAAAGCACACGGGACTCACACATGAGTACGTATTGTTCAGTGCTGCATGAAAGGACTTGGTGTTAGAAACTCATGAGCCGTGGTGCACAAAACAGTTGTTCTGATTTTAATACATAAATAACATTGTAATTACATTGAAATAACAATGTATCAGCTGCAGGTTTGAGGACGTAGCACAGAAAGAGAGGCTCTGTTTGAGTGCAAATGTTTTTAGATCTGTGAATTTATTATCTGAATGTATTGTTTATTTGTGCTTCTTACAATACAAAATATTCCACAGCACCAAAACATTCAACCCGGGCTCATTGTGGAAACGTAGCCCCGCGGACGTTTCTGCGGACCGCGATTTACGTCCCGGGAGGTACGTATTCGAGCGTTTTTTTGTTTTCGGGGATCCGAAAACGGGGTCGAAATCGAAGACGAGGGCTTTTGCTTTTTTTTTTTTTTTTTCCCGATCCGGCGGCTTTTCGCGTGAGAACGGCGCGGGCGCGAACGCTGCCGGATCGGGAAAAAAAAAAAAAAAAGCAAAAGCCCTCGTCTTCGACCGCGTTTTCGGATCCCGCCGCGTTCTTGCCCTTATTTTCCGGATTCCATTTTTCGTCTTACCTGATTTCTGGAACCCGCTGTTCCCCGGACTCGATCCCGGTTGTCGTCCACCGCGGCCGGCTCCGGCTCCTCCTCCTCCTCCTCCTCCCGGGCCTCCGCTCCGCCGACGCAACGCTGTGAGCTAGGCGGACAAACTGATTGCGCCGGGAAAGCCCTCCACTCGGAGGCGAGCCGTCGGCCGGCGAGCGCGAAGAGGAGGGGCGGAGCGGCGCCACACCGCCCCGCAGCGTTCGCTCGAAAAAAACCAAACGCGGCCTTTACGTTCCTCCGGCCACGTAAATCGCGATCTCCAGAAACGTCCGCGGGGCTACGTTTCCAGAATGAGCTTGGGTTAAAAACATTTCAAATGCTTAGGAATGCTAGTTTTTATATCTCTGAATTGTAATTAATGAATTTAATTTATTAATTTATTTATGTATTAAGTTAGTTAGATTATTTTGTTGTTTTTATTGTATTTAATCACAACAGACCAGTAGTTAGCACTGTCGCCTCACAGCAAGTAGGTCGCTGGTTTGAGTCCAGGCAGGGTCAGTTGGCATTTTTGTGTGGGGTTTGCATGTACTCTGTATGTCCGCGGGATTTTCCTCCGGGTTCTCCGGTTTCCCCAACAGTTCAAAGACATGCTATTTAGGTGAATTTAATAAACTAAATTGGCCGTAGTGTATGAGTGTGTATGGATGTTTCTTAATGCTGGGTTGCAGCTTGAAGGGCATCCGCTGTGTAAAACGTATGCTGGATAAGTTGGCGGTTCATTTCGCTATGGCGACCCCTGATAAATAAAGGGACTAAGACGAAGGAAAATGAATAATCACAACAGTCACATTTATTTTAAATGTTTCTTTTTTTTATAACATTTGATATTTTAATTTGATGCTCTGGAAATATTTTTTTCGGAGTTAGATTTGCTTTGACAATTGTTTGTTGAATAGAAAGTTGAAACAAAAAATTCTTGGAAACTTTTTTATATTTAGATTAGCAAAATAAAAAAAATAAATGTTCAATGTTTTGTAATAACATTGTAGATCCTACTATTGGAAAGTTATTGCCTTTTCTTATTTGAATTAAATACATTTTAAATTATTTTAATTTTTTCTTTTCATTTTATTTATGTTGACCTTGTAATTTGTTTATTTCAGTCTTTTTATTGCTGTTTTGTATGACAAAAACAGTAAACAGTAATATTGTCCATTGTTAATCCCATCCCCTAACCCCTCATTCAAGAACTCAATAAACAAAACAAGAAAAATAAATAGAATTATTCTTTAAATGTTATATATTTAAATTAGTTATACATAAATACCAAATTAAGTACATTATAAGCACATAACATCAGTGAATAATAGCGATATACAAAATTAAATTAATTAATAATAATAATAATTATAGATAATTAATAATATAATAGTTTTAAAAAATCTTTAACAAGAGTGACACGGTGGCTCAGTAATTAACGATGTCGCCTCACAGCAAGAAGGTCGTGGTTTGAGCCTCGGCTGGGTCAGATGGCATTTATGGGTCTACTCACACTATGCCATCCGTCCCGTGCCCAGGCCCGTTTCCCGGATAAGAAGTGTGAGTGCGATGAATCGGGTTCAAGCACGGTTCACTTGGCCGGCCCTGGCCCGGTTGGAAGAGGTGGGCCTGAGCCCGGTTCACTTGGGCTTTGTGTGTGAGTGCAAAACGCGCCAAAGCCTGAAACTGAAAGTGAGACGTGACTTTTAAGGGACTGTTTCATATGGATTTATTAATCATTATTACTGTTCAGTGAACGCAAACTGCCGTGGTTTATTAAAGACGCAAACCCCTCACAGCACTACAGCTGCGCGGCTTCAGCAGACCTCCTCATTCCTGCAGCACGAGAGCTTTATGATTGTTTATGAGCGCCAAAAGTGGCGGATCTGTTCTGCGAAATATCTGACTGCGTGTCCCCGCATCCCTAAGGACTGTTTGGCGAAATATTTGACGGCATATCAAACGACTGAAACGATATAACTAGAGAAATCTCCACTGTGCTGCTGAGTGAGAGAGCGTTTCTCACTGAACAGCGCAGCGACGATGACGTAAGCGTGCCGAAGCCCGTTTGTGGTGTGAGCGCGGGCCGTCGGTAGAGACGGGAGGGGGGACAAGCGTGCTTTGCCCCGGTTCGAGGCAACTGTACCTAGTGTGAGTACGGCCTATGTGTGGAGTTTGCATGTTCTCCCTGTGTTCACGTAGGGTGCTCCGGTTTCTCTTACGGTCCAAAGACATGTGATATAGGTGACTTGAATAAACTAATTATTCGTAGTGTAGAAATGTGTGTGTATGGGTGTTTCCCAGTACTGGGTTGTGGCTGGAAAGAGCATCCGATTTATAAAACATGTGCAGGAATATTTGGCGCTTCATTCTGCTGTGGTTACCCTCGAAATAGAAACTAAGCCGAAGGAAAATAAATGAATGGAAAGGCTCCACGGCACCAAAATTTCAAATGTTTATGGATGCTAGCTTAATTTTTTATGTTTAAATTTTTATTTTATTTATTTATTTATTTATTTATTTATTGTATTATTGGTTAGGATAAATTGTATTTTATTTATTTATTATTTTACTTTTTTTTTAGGGATTTTCACCTTTCATATATAGGAGAGTAGAGATTATTGACACGAAAGCAAAGGGAGCAGAGAGAGGGAAGAGATTGGCTTAGGACCACGAGGTGGGATTCTAACTCGGGTCGCCGTGAGTGCATGTGTCGACACACTAACCACTACACCACTGGCGCCGACTAAGTTTTTTCTTTTAATGGAAACAGCTGCATTTATTTGAAAGTTGTATTTTTTTAAATAACATTTGATATTAATTTGGTGCTCTGGAAATATTTCTTAATGTTGCATTTGATTCAGAATTCTTTGATTAATAGAAAGTAAAATAAAATAAAAAACTTGGAGACTTGGTGAAATATTTTTATTAGCAAAATAAAAAAAAAATTAATAACACTATAGATACTACTTGTAAAGTATTCACCCTGTCTTACTTGAATTGTTATATATTTTGGATTTATTTATTACATTTACAATTTGCATATTTGCTTTTATTTATCCTATTGTTTTGCAAATCCTTGTCATAAGTTTATAAAATCTTAACTTGCACACTCAAAGTCATTTAAAGTGTTAATAAAATGTTGAGACCGCTGAATAAAAGGAAGATTTTGTTTGTGTACGCATGTGTATCATTGAATGTTTTTTACTTGCGCACACACATATGCGCGCACACATATGCGCGCACACACACACACACACACACACACACACACACACACACACACACACACACACACACACACACACACACAAGAAACAGAGGGCTGTAAGCTGTGATCAGACATGTCCTTGCTGTAATACGACACGTGTCCCAGGCCTGGGTGACTGAAGTTTACACTGTCGGGGATGAGCCCCTCTATATTTAGCACGGGGCAGCGAAAGGCTTGCCGGTGCACTGGCTTTCTGCTGGAACACACACTGCGCTGGTGAAACCTCTCAGCTGATGAGCTTTTAGATCGCTAGATTTTTTTTCCTCCGAGCACAGTGTGCTATTATAAACAAGGTGTGTGAGTGAAGGATGTAGTGTTGGAAGATGTGTTGGGTGAAGCACACATTAATGTGGAAGGAGTTGTTTTTGTTGTGTTGTATTTAAATGTTTTGTTCATAAATGGATCTGAGATGTAAATGTCTTTGTTGCTAATTTGAATGTATTTTTATGTCTTTTGCATGTGAAGGACTTTTATGAATACCGGTAAGCAACAGAAGCCAGTGCTTACAGGCCAGCGGTTTAAGACCAGGAAAAGGGGTGAGTCACATTTAACACTCTAATTTTTTTGACATTTAAAAGGGATCGTTCACTCAAAAACTATTCTGTTTTTACACTTGTTCACACACAAGTGTTACATTTAGACCTGTTCCAGTTTTAGTTTCTTCCTTTTGTTAAACACAAAATGAAGATATTTGGAAGAATGTGAATGGAAACCAGCTGCCATTCCTAGTATTTGTTTTTCATTTTACCATGGATGTCAGTGGCTTCCATGATTCTTCAGAATATCTTTTGTTTTCGAAAGATAAACAAAGCTCATAAACTACTCATGAAACTACCTGATGGTGAGTATTTGGTGAATAATTGTTGTAATATGGCATAACTGTCCATTCATGTAATTCAAATACAAGTTGATTACCACAGAAAATACCAGTTTTGAACAAAAAACAACAGTTTTGAAAATCGTACACGTACAGAAGCACAAACACACTTTAGATGTGCACCCTGCTAAGGTACACACATGTTGCAAACACTCACTCAGCAAACCAGTGGCAAGAGTCTCAATTCATGTTCCATTAATAGCTTGTTTGTGTGCTACTGTGTACTTCATGTCCTACACAATACTGGGACTTGTGCATACTCTCTGGCGTTGCGCTCTTTTATCTTAGCATTTCAATCTCAGAGTTACAGGTCAGGGTTTTTGCGGGTCTTAAAATGTCTTGATAAGATTTTCCACAATTCAGTGCTGTTAAATGGTCTTAAATCAGAGACTTGAGGACATATTTCATTCCCAAAAAAGACAATTCACTGTTAATTTAGCAAAAACTACATTCGTGGATGATTTATAGAATGCATGTCTTTTTTTTAACATCACTTTGCACAAAAAAATGACGTTTGATGTTTGTTAAAACTACTTTACTAAATACAGGGAGTCCGCAGGGTCTTAAACAGTCTTAAAATGTTTTAAATTTTAAAAGCTAAGTTTTAGGCCTTAAAAAGTCTTAAATCTACTGAAATGTTGTAATATTTTTAAACAGGTCTTAATTTTCCTTTGTTCCTGTGTGTGCTTGTTAAGTGTGACGTCACACGAATCGGCTTCCGGGTCTAAGCGCTCTATTAAACTGTATTGGGAGACTCATCAAATAGTAATAATAAGTACTTACAAAACGCTGTAATACTTTCGAAAATCACGATCACTATATATATATATATATATATATATATATATATATATATATATATATATATATATATATATATATATATATATATATATATATATATATATATATATATATATGTATATATATATATATATATATATATATATATATATATATATATATATATATATATATATATATATATATATATGTATATATATGTATATATATGTATATATATATATATATATATATATATATATATATATATATATATATATATATATATATGTATGTATGTATGTATGTATATATATATGTATATATATATATATATATATATTTATATATATATATATATATATATATATATATATATATATATATATATATATATATATATATATATATATATATATATATATATATCCATGCCTATCCGATGGCCAGAAAGTGATAAATTTTTTATAATTTTTTTTAAATATTTGTGTTTGTGATGCAGCTAGTCCAGAGACTGTTGTGTACACTATAAAATTCACTTTAATGTAGTACAGGACTAAAAAGTCATAAATGAAGTCCATAAATGAATATTTTCTCAATTCAAATGAGTGGCGGCTTGGACCTGGAACAGTATTCCAGACATCACCGAAACGTCACGATTTAAGAAGCGGATAGCTACCCAATCTGACCATTAACACCCATACAATCCACCAAAAATCCCAATCTCAATGAAACTTTTACCTTTTTATTTAAAATTAGCCTTTTATTACTTTCTTTACAGTAACATTTGTTTGACCTTTATTTTTTATTATTGAATTATTATTATTGTTGACTGAAGCACTTGACAGCTATGTGTTGTTCTATTCTTGTAAATTGAAATATTTGAAAATTAATAAAAATATTCAAACAAAATTTTTATTATTATTGTATTATTAAATGTATTGAATTTTAGTCATTTTTGGTAGGGCAAGTCCTTAGCATTTAGCCTTGTATAAATCTAAAATTTTATTCATAATAGTCTTAAAAAATGTCTTAAAGTCTTAATTTTAACTTGGCGAAACCTGCAGAAATCCTGAAAAAACTAAATTAAGCTAAACCAACAGTTATTGTTTTTTTTGTTTGTTTGTTTGTTTGTTTGTTTTTGGAGGGACTTAATTGTTTTTTGTTCAATCCATTTATATCGATTAAAAAGTAATACCACGTTAACTTAATTCCTTCATGATGTTCTAACACAAATCGATTGTGAAGCCAGCATTTTTCACAGTGTGAGTCACACAAAGGCAATTAATTAATTGATCACAATAAATCTTTGAAAGAAACAGAACATTTTCAACATTTTTACTTTTAAAATGTCTGATTTGCAAATAAAACATTCTTTTGAAAAATTCTTTTTGGTTCCTTTTAGAAAATTAAATGAAATTAAAAGTCTGTACGTTTTCACTAGGTTTAGATAAAAGATTAGTTAATTCACTTTGTATGTTTTAGAATTTCTGACTAGGTCATTTTTGAGATTTTGGGCTTTTTGTCTTTTCATAAAGTGTTATTGTTTTTCAATCAAATCAAAAGAAAGAATCCAAAATCGCATTTAAAGGGATATTTGACCCAAAAATGAAAATGTACTCACTGTCTACTCACCCTTAAATTGATCCAAACCCTTAAATTATGGCCTATGTCAAAAACAAAACAACAAATTTTGAAGAAAGCTGACATTTTTATTCCATTAATCTCTACTCTAGCAGCACTTGCATACACCAAACTTTTGGTTTAATCATATTTGTATTCTGAATTTTTTTACCTGAAGAGAATTTGTTCATGCATAATTTGCCCGAAAGTATACAATATTTAGTATGCAAATAAATTAATTAAAAATGAATTGTTTTTTTCTGGATTTTCATAACATTGATAGATAGTGTGGGTGTGAATGAGTGTGTATGGGTGTTTCCCAATTGGTAGCTGGTTGCTGGTAGCTTTAATAACAAAATTGCATGTATGTTTTCATTGCATGACTGTGCATTTTTTTAAATCAAGTACCACAATGTTCTACTGAAGAAATATGTCACATTAAAGACAAAATAACAGTACATTTTAGATTTTTTGGGTGAACTATCTATTTGTATTTACAGAATCATGGCAAAAAATGTTGCATGCACTACAAACAAATATCTGCACTTTTCAAATCAAGAAAAATTTACTAATTTTGCTAAATTTATCTTTGAGAATTTGTTTATTAATTAAAATGAGCTCAACAAAAAAAAGTCATGAGATTTTTGGAGAAACTAAATTGTTTTGAGTTTAATCCCTAAAAAATCTCAAGAATTAAATTATTAATTAAAATTCTACTTAAATTAAGTAGTTTGAACAAGCAACAACATCATTTTGTCTGAGTTTATGTAAATGGGTAAAAATGACTTTTTTTCGTTTGATTTAAGTTTATTCCATTGAGTGAATTCATTGGTAGATATTTGTTGTTGTTTTTAACATATAGATGCTTTTATTTCATTCATTTTACAGAAAATTTGTGTTCTTGTTTTGCTTTCAAAGTAAAAGTATATTAATGTAAGGATTTGTAGACATTTGGAAAACACAAGAATAGAACATGTTACTGTAATACTGTTTTAATTTTAAATCTGATGTAAATCATCACTGAAGTCTTAAGTGTTAGATGATGCTTCATAAATTATGTTTATATGATTATTTCTGTCCTTTTGTTTATTTTATTTTATTTTATTTTATGAATGAAAGTTTAAAAGAACATCATTTACTTGAAATCTTTGTAACGTAATTTCTTAACTGAGACTTCATCTATCCGTGCTGAAAAACAAAATAAAAAAAAAATCTTTCAGACCTCATACTTTTTAATACAAAAGTTAATACAAAAATACAAAGAGTATTTTACAGTACGTTGATTTACTGTAATTGATAAAGGTAGGGTTTTAAATTGAATCTCTTATGTAGGTGTATGATATGGGTGAAAGGGCATAACGTTAGACATGGCGGACAGCTTAGGAACGTTACTTAATAGGTTTTGACTGTGACAAATGTGAGGGCGTTTTCAACAGGGCATTAGCGTTATGCTTGGCTGGCTTGCGTGGTAGGTGTGACTGGCTCTTCAAATGTGAGATCTCACAGGAAGACACTCAACATGCTCTTTTACTGTGTGCTATAATCAGATTATGTAGCCAGCAGCGAGGCAAGGGAACTCATTTACATAATAGTAGGTATAAGTGTACATATTTCTGTATGTGACCACCTGCTTCGTTATCAGAGGGATAAAAACCAGGGATTGACTCAAAAACATTTAACATTAGACACTACAGTCATGCATTTTTATGTAACTGTGTCAATTTTGAGATTTTGGGCATTCCGGCGTTTCATTTTTATTTATTTTTTCAGTCTAATGGAAAGAAAGAATCCAAAATACCATTTTAAAAGGATTATAGTGCCCAAACTTTAAATGTACTCACTATTTACTCACCTTTAATTGGTTCCAAACCATTGAGTTTTATCTTCTGTTGTGCACGAAATAACATATTTTGAAGAAAGCTGAGGTACGGTGGCTGTGTGGTTAGCACTCCTGCCTCACAACAAGAAGGTCACTGGTTCGACGCCCGGCTGGGTCAGTTGGCATTTCTGTGTGGAGTTTGCATGTTCTCTCCATGTTCACGTGGGTTTCCTCCGAGAGCTCCGGTTTCCCCCATAGTACAAAGATATTCATTCATTAATTTATTAATTTCTTTTGTTAATCTCGGGTCGCTACAGTGGAATGAACCGCCAACTTATCCAGCATATGTTTTACGCAGTGGATACCCTTCCAGCTGAAACCCATCACTGGGAAACACACACACTCATTCACACACTTGTACACTTCGGTCAATTTTAGCTTACCCAATTCACCTGTACCACATGTCTCTGGACTGTGGGGGGAAAACAGAGCACCCGGAGGAAACCCACGCTAACACAGGGAGAACATGCAAACTCCACACAGAAACGCCAACCGACCCAGCCGAGGCTCAAACCAGCAACCTTCTTGCTGAGGCGAACATGCTACCCACTGCGCCACCGTGTCACCTCCAAAGACATGCAGTATAGGTTAATTGAATGAACTAAATTGCCCGTAGTGTTTGAGTGTGTGTGTGAATGAGTGTGCATGGGTGTTTCCCAATACTGGGTTGCAGTTGGAAGGTCATCCGCTGTGTAAAACATATGCTGGAATAGTTGGTGGTTTATTCTGCTGTGGTGACTTCTGAAATAGAGACTAACCTGAAGGAAAATACATGTAGAAAGCTGAAAAAAAAATTCTTCAGCTCTGAGCAATAAATCTCCACTCTAGCAGCACGTACATACACTGAATTTTAGTTTTCATATTTGTATTCTGATGGTCTTTGCAGGGAGATTTGTTCATGCATAATTAATTTATTCTGGATTTTCACAGTATCACAGTATTTCACAGTGAAGTGATAAAAAAGAGATATTTCCCATATTCCTCCTGCAATAGCCCTTTACTGCAAAAAAAAGGCTTTTCTTACTTTTTCAGAAAAAAATAAGTCAAAATGAAGTAAGTTTCTCCTTACAATGAGCAAAATAATTAGCCAGTGGGGTAAGCAAAAAAATATGAAAAACGCAACATAGACTCATTCTGAAAATGTAGCCCTATACACGTTAATGTAGCCATAAGTTTGTATGGCTGCATTTTGTTTTTGAAACAAACCCTATGGGGCTTTATGACACCATTCCTTTTTGCACTACGCACTTACCTCCGTATTGATGGTTTTCCGGCTGTTACCAGTTTGTCCGGTTAGCTCGCCATGTACGTAGGTGGATTTGAGACACAATTCCAGAAAGTGGGTCAAACAAAAACAAGACAAAAAATTAAATAAGCAAGTAAATAACAGGGTGAGGATGTGGTAAATACCTGGCGAGAAAAATTATTTCTGGATTGCTTTTTAAAAACTGTCGGTTGGGTTTAGGGATGTGGGTGGGTGGGTCAATCGGTGCTTTTGAAAAAACTAGTGATTGAGTTTAGAGAAGGAGGAAGGTGGAATATCGGTCAGTTGGTCAGAGCAGGCACAAATGGCAGTTGCGAGAGAAATTTGAGGTCTCAAAAAGCGTACTCAGCGGCCTCTGGTGGATTCGTGAAAGCAAAAACTGCACAAATTATAGCTCCTGGTATGAATTTTGCGAACTCTAGAAATGCATATAGGGTTAAAGGGTATATAGAATGAGCCTAGTTTGAAAAAAAGACAGGTTTGTTTTGCTTGCCTCACTGACCAATTATTTTACTTGATTTAATGAAAATCTTGCTTAAATTTATCATTATTTTTTTGTTTGTTTTTTGAAAACAAGAAAAATTTATTTTTACTTATCTAGAAAATGCTAATTGATTTAAGATTTTTAGATATTTGGACTAGAAACAAGACCCAACATCTAAGCATTTTTTGTAGTGTTGACATGAAACAAGAACTTTGAACCTAACCATGTTTTTGTGCTGGAAACGTATGCAAATGCCTGCATTCATTTGCATTTAATTCATCATTTGCATATTGAAACTAACCATGCAAACATTGTTAACAGTCAACATGGGAAAGTATAGTGATTCTTGAATTTAAAGCATTGTATTCTTATTCTATCAGTAGTATACACTGAATTCTCTGTGATCATAATCCTGACTTGTTTTTTCTGTCTTCCAGATGAAAAGGAGAAGTTTGAGCCTACTGTTTTCCGAGACACAATTGTTCAGGGCCTCAACGAAGCAGGTGGTGATCTTGATGCTCTAGCCAAATTTCTGGATGTCACTGGGTCGAGACTAGACTACCGTCGCTATGCCGACACCCTGTTTGACATCCTCATTGCTGGGAGCATGCTGGGTGAGACCATTTAAATGACACTTAATACAACTGATTTCAATTATACTGCTATATTTTATTATTACAGAGACTAGCACTGCACAAAATAAATAAAAACTTACATTGTGATTATTAGTTTTTCTGCTAGTTATGCTGCTATTTAAAGGGGATTTTATATGCTGTGTTTTTTTAACAATCATTCTAAAGTGAGCTTTTTCCCTCTGAAGTGCATCTGCATACACAAAAAACAATCACTTTTCATGCTTGTTCAAAATACTTATTTAAAATAAATTGCAACAACACAATTCTTAAGTTTTTCTGGGGCAAATTAATTGTTTTTGTTTAATCCACATAAATTTGTAAAAAATGACTTGGGTAAATTAATTGATTTGTGTTGGGACAACATGAAGCAATTGTGTGGAACCTGGCAGTTTTTACAGTTAAAAAAAGCTGAAATATGATTAGTGTCTGGCTAAATCTTTGAGAAATAAAAAAAATGTTGGGGTAGCAAGTATACTTAAACTTACTATAAACAAGCGTATAAGTGAACTAGAGTTTGTTTTGTTGTTTTAAGTTTGCTATTATTGGCCACATTCGTAGTGTGTTAAAACTATTTTGTTTGACTATAAAATATTTATTAATATTTATTATGATTGTTATTAAATGGTTAAAAGTATAAACATTTATAAGTTGGCTGTAAAAATTATACCATTCTGTTAAATAAAGTAAATCGGGTGATAAAATAATAACTTGTTTAATTTAATATTGCAATACTAATATTTGTGTCTTAATGAGTAAAATAAATGACTATTTTTACATTTATTTGCTGAAACGGTGGTCTTTGGAAATTCATTTGTTGCATCTTATTGTCAACCCTGCACTTAAGTAGTCAAAAACTATATACAGACAAAATTAAATTATTACGCAAGGCTCCAGAAAATCAAGGTCTTACAAAGCGACAGCTTTTTTTTTTTTTTTTTTTTTACAACAAACAGAAACCCCATCCATCTTTTCTTTAGTAAACCAACAGCTTTAGCTCAAGTGTCAGTTTTCACATGCAAATAATTTACAAACTGCACTACCTCATCATTTATATTGAGCAATAATTTTATTTATTTATTTATTTGGACTATAAGGGCAGGAATAAATTGTAAGCTATCATGTATTTACAGTGCGCAGTAAAAAGCTGTATAATACAGCATATAATATAATATAGTATAAATGGTACTGGTAGTATAAACATATTACTTTAAGAAGTGTTCAATTAAACCACTGGTGAACCCAGAAGTTGCTGAGACTTTTTAGTATGTTGATGTACTTCCAACTGAAAGAGAATATTGATTAGAGGGTGGGGCTAACTTTTTCCACACCATTCCCTTGTAATTGATGGTAAGAGAGGTGTGGTCATCAATATTGCGGCTGAAGCCATTAAACTAACATCAAAAGAGAAGAATTGCCACTCCAAATGCAGAAGCAAATGGTCAGACTTTGAAGATTACCAAAACAAAGCATTTTCTTACTTTACCCTAAGGCCAACAATTAGGGCTGTGCTATATATAATTCCAGCATCGATACCACAATGTGCTAATATGCAATAGTATAATATGCCACATTGCAGAGTCTGCATTTTTGAGTTGTGACTATAATTAATCAGGAAATTGTTCAGAACACAAGAAAAGTTTTACTCTACTACAGTGAACAAATGTATTTTTAAGACGTGTGACTGTAAAATTCCTAGCTAATTTAAACCATTTGGCCACAATAAATTAAATTAAATTATTTAAATGTGTAGCTTTAACACAGATTAATTGTATTTTTTATTACAATAAAGACTACACAGTGTTATTTTACATTTGATTACATTGTTTGTTTACATTACACTGTTATTTTACATGTGTATTCATTTATGCTTGCGATTTGTTTATTATACTTTATAGTAAACACACTAACTACAAAATTATGAATGTACAATTATAAATTGTTTCCTAATATATACTTAAATCATCTTATAAAATGACATTACTATCACAATATATATTGCAAAAAAAACAACTAAATGTTGCAATATCAGACATTTACAATATCGCAGCTCATCTAACGATGTATGGTAGCAAAATAAACAACATAAATTTTGATTTTACATGGACCTTAATGTTAAACATAAAGGACCATTGATGTCTTATTCTCAATATAACAAGCATCATTTATAATGTACAAATTGATTAGTTAACAATTTTTAAACTCTAGTTCCGACTGTGGCATCCTTTGTGCTGTCAGTTCATGCAGAAACACTACCGTCTTTTAGTGGATTAGCAGAATAAGAGGTCATTAACTCACTCCCCCGTGACAGCAAGCAGTTTTACAACACTTGCAGCACATCTCCGGATCAAAGTGTTTAGTGCTGTTCCTCCAGGCCATCAACTTACAAATCCCACTGATGGTTAAAGATGAGGAATCTGCAACGTGATTTCTTTTTTTTCCTCCTGTTTCCGATGAGCTGTCAGAGCCAGTTGGAAATCTTCAGATCTTTTGCACATGAGCAGGCTGAGAGAGAGCGAGTGGGTGGTTTTCACTGTGGGACAGAAGCATTGCTGAATTTGGATGGAGCAGAAATGGGAAGGCAGAGTAGATGTGGAACCAAAGGCATATTATAGAGATTTTGGAGGCTGAGTGTGCATTCGTGTGTGTTGAATCATATGTATGTGAGAGGTCGTGAAGTATTTTTTTGGTGGAAGTTTAGAGAGTGTAGCTAGATTACAAGAAATTTCATTTAATTGCATACTAAGTTCTTGTTTTATTATATTGTATGTATTTATATATTTATGTTCAAGCTAATGCTGTGTATTAGCTGAAATCTGATGAAGATTTGATGCGTATGATACATTTGATCCAGGGGTTTTGATGAATTGTGACACTGGTCATTCATTCATTCATTTTCATACACTCTTACATTCACACACACTCGTACACTACGGCCAATTTAGTTTTTTCAATTTACCTATAGTGCATGTCTTTGGACTCTGAGGGAAACCGGAGCACCCAGAGGAAACACACACACGCACGCACGCACGCACACACACACACACACACACACACACACACACACACACACACAAACTCGTGAAAATCATCAAAGTCCTATGGTGTAGAATGATTTATGTTTCAATACAACTACTGAACGTGCAATACAACAATATTGTAATGCTTTGAGCCAAAAAAATGTAGAGGTCTTGCTAATTTTTTTATTTAATATGCTGGGCTTGAGTAGACTGGAGCTTGATTTTATCTTCAACGTACAGGGCAATATTACAACACAATAAAACACAATAATTCTATTAAAATACCGAATAATATGAAAATATTTATGATTTTGTTCAAATAATACATAAATTAGGGCGAAGCAGTAGCGCAGTAGGTAGTGCTGTCGCCTCACAGCAAGAAGGTCGCTGGGTCGCTGGTTCGAGCATTGGCTGGTTCAGTTGGCATTTCTGTTTGGAGTTTGCATGTTCTCCCTGCGTTCGTGTGGGTTTTCTCCGGGTGCTCCAGTTTCCCCACAGTCCAAAGGCATGCAGTACAGGTGAATTGGGTGGGCTAAATTGTCCGTAGTGTATGAGTGTGTGTGTTAATGTGTGTGTGGATGTTTCCCAGAGATGGTTTGCGGCTGGAAGGGCATCCGCTGTGTAAAAAACGTGCTGGATAAGTTGGCGGTTCATTTCGCTGTGGCGACCCCGGATTAATAGAGGGACTAAGCAGACAAGAAAATGAGTGAATGAATGAATAAATTAGAATAAATAAATTGAATAAATTAGGCACATGCCTTCAAATCAAATCACACTTTACTATGTTCAGCTTTAATATCACAGGAAAAATTGAATTTTAAAAATATAGAAAACTGTACTTTTATGATATAAATATTTCACAATTTGACTATTTTTGAGCAAATAAATGCTGTGTGAGTATGTGTTTGTGCATTTGTATGTGTACATACAGGATATGCATATGTATATACACAACGTGTGTGTGTGTGTGTGTGTGTGTGTGTGTGTGTGTGTGTGTGTACATTATATGATACTCGTAAATCTGTCGGCAGCAAAAGTTAATATTTAATTTCAATTGAAATATGGTAAGGGCGACACGGTGGCTCAGTGGTTAGCACTGTCGCCTCACAGCAAGAAGGTCTCTGGCTTGAGTCCCAGCTAGGCCAGTTGGCATTTCTGTGTGGAGTTTGTATGTTCTCCCCATGTTCGTTTGGGTTTCCTCCAGATGCTGCAGTTTCTCCCACAATCAAAAGACATGCGCTATAGGTGAATTGAATAAACTAAAATGGACATAGTGTGTGAATGAGTGTGTATGGGTGTTTCCCAGTACTGGGTTGTAGTTGGAAGGGTTTCCGCTGCATAAAACATATGCTGAATAAGTTAGCGGTTCATTCCACTGTGGCGACCCTCGATGAATAAAGGGACTAAGCTGAAGGTAAGTGAATGAATGAATAAACAGTGGTATTAAATAGTTTATTAGGTAAAAGTGTTTGATTGAATTATTTAAAAACTTATTTCACATAAATCTTTGTAAAAACATCATTGATATTACTTTTTTAAATTTCACTATAGACCCTCAATCACTCTGTGCACACTACGGGAATGTAAAACAATATAGTACACTACACTTGACTGTGTTATACTATATCACTGTGCACTGTGACAATTGGTGGTACATGTGATGGTGAGGACAGACTCCCCTCATTTTTGTAAAGTGCTCTGTGTGTATGGCCATACACAATTAATGCACATTACTTACTTATTACTACTAACTATATTAAAAAGTAAAAACAAATTAAAAAGGTTTATTCTGTGAGTTTGGTTAGGATAAGATGTATGCAATTGATAAAAATATATTCATTCCATTTTATTAGTAAATAATGTGATTCTATCATTACTATAGGTACTTAGCTTGTTGGCTGTCTGTAGACTTGGTTCAGTTTCACTGGTCGACATGTTTCCAGGATGGCACGGTCTCTGTCAACCCAATTACAGCTAAAAGGTTTACTCTGGCTTTATATAAAGCCCTCAGGACAGCGAGAGCGGAAGGACAGCAGCTTGGTCAAGCGTCCAGTCAACAATCAGATTACTCCATCTACAGTGTAAGCATAGCTGATGAGCAGAAGACTGCTGTTAAAATAGAGATTAAGCTCAAATCCACATCACTGGATTTCCCCAAGGTGACCTTTGCCCTTATAAATCCTTAACAAATACTGAACTCCGTGAAATTAGAGTGGATATATTAATGAATTATTGTGTTGTATTGTGTTGTAATATTGCCCTGTACATTGAAGATAAGATCTAGCTCCAATCTACTCAAGCCCAGCATATTAAATTTAAAAATTAGCAAGACCTCTACATTTTTTTTGGCTCAAAGCATTACAATATTGTTGTATTGCACGTTCAGTAGTTGTATTGAAACATAAATCTTTCTACACCATAGGATTTTGATCATTTTCACGTGTGTGTGTGTGTGTGTGTGTGTGTGTGTGTGTGTGTATTGTTGTGTTCTTCTGCAATATGTTTTGGTTCATATTGATCTTTATATGCCACTGAAGTTGATGTGGACTCTATTTAAGAATTACAGTGCAGCACCAAAATGATAATTAAATGTGCTTGTTTTTTTGCCACCGTCCTATAATATATAACAAATAATATATGTTGGGAGAAAGATTATATGTCAGTTGGTCATATTTGCAAGAGAAAACACAATGATTAAATAATCTTGTCATAGTAAGTCTTGGGTTAACAACTCACTGACTCAAAATTGAGTGAAGTGAAGTATATATTGACAAGTACCCTTACTCGAAATTGGTTCACTGCTTTTAACCAATCCAAGTGCACACACGCAAGTGAGACGTGAGCGTACACACACACAGTGTATAGGAGTAGTGGGCAGCTATTGGTTCCAGCGCTCGGGGAGAAATAAGTGGCTAGATGCCTTTCACAAAATGTTTCAAGTATTTATTGTTATGAATGATTTAACAAACATATGGGGAGCACAATCATTTTG
Organism: Danio rerio; assembly: GCF_052040795.2. Classification (NCBI taxonomy): domain Eukaryota; kingdom Metazoa; phylum Chordata; class Actinopteri; order Cypriniformes; family Danionidae; genus Danio; species Danio rerio. Next base: position 33,173,037 of record NC_141039.2, on the reverse strand, counting down.
TGAGCAAATGCGCACTTTTTGTCATATTCTCTTTTGCGCTTCATAGAAAAGCCGGTTTAATGATCTTATTATCTTATACTATCTGATTGTAGGATTGGAAATATTACATTGACCAATCAATGGATCAGTGGATCGACACTGTAATCTGCAGCAAATCTCTGAATGGGATCTAAAGTTGTTAACTCACCTGTGGATTAGCCCATAAGGCACTGCATTGTAATGTGCGTGGAGTACATTGAGAAACCATGTCATATTTTGGAGTGAAGGCAATACGCTGATTGAATTCAGTCTGAGTACAGAGGCTTATACTTCTTGAGCTCTTTCTTCACTGGATCACTTTATTTAGAAATAAACAACACAGACTCATTGGAAATGTTTGCTGTACTTTAGCATATGTTTGACTGCAGATTCTAGGGAAAATGAATGCTATAACGGGGCAGTGTCACTTTTTTCCCTTTTAACAGTAGTGATATTTACAGGGTCATGTTGTCAATGAGTAAAGGACTTATTTTGTTATTTGCACAACACCAAATAAATATCACCAAACTCAATATGTTGTGATTCAATATGTTTGCCTCACCTAGCTATCTCTATATGGACATTTCTTGCATGATTTTTTGGAAAAACTATATTAATCCTGCCGCTTAGTTTTGTGGAAACTGAATGGTAAATGGTACTATATCACATTTCACAAAGTAACGTTAGGCCCAATAATAATCTGCTCAAAGAATTTTTAAGACGAAAGCTTATTTTCAAATCTCGAGCTCTTGAAAGTGGTGTATAAGCATCGCTTTTTGTCCAGTCTATCTCAAAGAAAACTGATTTCAGCTTTGCGTTTCCAGGAACGGTTGCTTCACGCATGGAAACAGGAGCGTGCACACTTTTAAACACTTGCACACATCGCGCGACACTAAAGGATAGACTGTGTCTCACCGTGCACGTGATCCTACTTTCATTCTGTATTCACCTGCTTTGTTTTACTCACGTGAACAGTTGTTTTTTTTAGTCGTGTTTTTATTGTCGAACCCTACATTTAAAAAAAAACTGCAGTTTAAAAATTATTTTCAACCAGCCAAAGTGTCTAGTGGGAGTGTCTGTCTAACCCGCCACAGCTGAAATCTACCCACATTTGACAGGTTGGCGGATGTTAATGTCAAGCCCTGTTTACAAGCACCAAATCGTTCTCAATAAAATAAAAAAAGAGAGTTTTTAACTGTGTTTTCAATCAAATAAATGTAGTTTAGAAAGTATGGCTATTAATAATTCAGCATTAACTCATGCATAAATGACATTTTAAACCACATTTACTAGAAAAGAGTTATTTTAACAAGTAGTAATATTTCACAATTTTTTTTTTTAAACTCCTTATTTTTTATTTAAAAAATGCAGCATTAAATCGCTGGAATAAACTCTATTTTAAACTACATCCATAAAAAAACATGTATTTTAACCAGTAATGATCAAATAAATGCAATTTATAGATTAATAGTACTAAAAGTTCTGCAGTAAATTGCAGGAATAAATTGCATTTTTAACTACATTCCCATACAAAACACTTATTTTAACTAGTAATAATATTTCCAATTTTTGCTGTATTTTCAATCAAATGAATGCAGTAATGATACAACAAATTCAGCATTGCATCTCCAGAATAAATTACATTAAACTACATGCACTCAGAAAACAATTATTTTAATTTTATTTTATTTTAATTATTTTAAATAACTTTTAAAAAAATCTTACGAATATTTTACGAATATTTTACGACCAGTAATGTAGTTACTGTAATGTGCGCTCATGTCAGTTATGAGTGTACAGCAGGTACTTCCTCAGTAGGGGTTAACAATGACAGCTCTGTGCTCTCAGAGGATTTACAGCATTAACCTCTAACCTCACTTTCCCGCTTTCAGCTCCCGGAGGAACACGCATTGACGACGCGGACAAGACCAAGGTGACGCAGCACTGTGTGTTCAACGCGGAGGAAAACCACACCACTATTCGCAGCTATGCTCAGGTGAACGTCCCATTTGGCTTTTTCCCCATCGTTGTATATGAAAAATAAGCAGCTGGTATCAAAGTGGCAGAGAAGTGGAGGAATCCAGTTACAAAATTGCATTAAATGTACTTAGTCCCCAAATCCTCACTATAGAAGCAGTATGACTCTCATACTGTGTCATTTCAAGATAATCGCATGGATTACAATGACTCCTCATCAACAGCCACTAAATGTCTGCATCTCCAGAATTCAGTTTTTTTGTAATTTTGTCATGTTGAATTAACTAGCAATTAATGTAGTAGCTATTGTTTGATTTAAATGTTAATTATGCTGTTATAATTTTTTTAACCTGTGGCATATGCTTGGGGCACATTTGAGTTATTTATAATAATAATTATAATAATTAATATAATTATAATAATAACAATGTTCTTACCAAACATTTTACTATTTTTATATTGCTTATTGTTATTATTATTATTATTATTATTATTATTATTATTATTATTATTATTATTATTTCTATTAGTATTGCATTATGTCATTCATTTATTTTCATTTATATAGTCCCTTTATTAATCTGGGGTCGCCACAGCAGAATGAACCGCCAACTTATCCAGCCAAAATATTTACATATATACAATATATATGTGTGTGTGTGTGTGTGTGTATGTGTGTGTTTGTATGTATGTATATATATATATATATATATATATGAAATAAATAATTTATTAATAAAACAAATGTACACAATTCACACATTTATTATGAAATACAAAGTATTTTGGGATGCAATTAATAGTAATTAATCGTTGCCTGATACTAAATAATAGTAGTAGTGTTGTTGATGTTGTTTTGTTTTATTAATGTATGCATTTTATATTATTCATGTATTTTTACACAAATATGTTATGAACCTTTATAAAACACCTAAAAACAGTGATAGATGTATGATTGTGTCTTTACGCAGGTGTTTAATAAACTTATCAGAAGGTACAAATATCTGGAGAAAGCCTTTGAAGAAGAAATCAAGAAGGTAATTATGTGCACATATTATCTAAAATATATTATCCAGAATACTGTGTCTACTGTAAATGGTGCCACTGCAGGACAAGCACGTGACAACAGTGGCTTCCATTTATATGCATTAGGCGGATATACTGTGAAATATGCTCTCATTCATATTTATTATCTTTGCCTAGCTTCTTCTGTTCCTGAAGGGCTTCACTGAGTCCGAGCAGACCAAACTAGCCATGCTAACAGGTGTCCTGTTGGCCAACGGCACACTGCCACCACCAATCCTCACCAGCCTCTTTAGCGATAATCTTGTCAAAGAAGGTTTGTGTGATCTTTATGAGGACTTTTTTTGCATGTTACTATTTAGGGCAAGTGACTGCAGGTGAACAGAGTAAAGAAATATCTAATATTATCTTCATAATTCACCAATTGATTTGTTATATTAAGAATTTCAAGCATTTTTTTATGTATGAATAAAGCATATAAATCATTTTTGTGTGCATTAAATTATGCATTATTTAAGTCAATATAAACTAAATTGCATACATTTCTAGCAAAATAATAGGAACACTAAATGAAGTCAGGTTCCAAAATATATATAAAATGTTAGTAAAGGCTAATAAAATAAAATCATGTATCAACATATCCCTCTGTAAAAACCTTTAGAATACAACTGAAAAAAAATAAAGTGAAGTTTGCTGCTGAAGTGAATATATATATTTCAATGCAGGAGATAAAAAGTATTGTATGTATTGTAATTATTGTAATTGAAATCCACCAACACAAATTTATCAAATCTGACAAAAGAAACACTTTAACGTCTTTGATTACTTTACATTAGATTAAAAAAAACTCACTGTAAAATTTATGATTTATGAAAAAGTAATGTTTAAAATATGATTACAGAGTCTGTACTTTCCGCCACTCTCTTCTTTGTAGGAATATCAGCCTCTTTTGCGGTGAAGATGTTTAAAGCTTGGATAGCAGAGAAGGACGCCAATGCTGTGACATCTGCTCTTAGAAAAGCCAACCTGGATAAGAAACTCCTGGTATGATGCTTACAGCTATTTATAATAATAAAGCAATTATAATACTCAGTTCATTAAACTCTTAAAAATTATGAATAGACGACAAACCATTATGTCGATAAATTATGTTTCCATGGAAAGGCTCATAACCTGCTTTTACACCTCTAAATTCACTCATAACCTTATAGGGATAGTTCACCAAAAAATGTTAATTTACTCATTATTTACTCACCCTCAAGTGGTCATAAACCTTATGAGTTTCTTTCATCTGTTAAACACAAAAGAAGATATTTTAAAGAATGCTGAAAACCTGTAGGCATTGGCGTCCATAGAGTGAAAAACAAATACTATGGAAGTCAATGGTTACAGGTTTCCAAAATTTTTCAAAGTATCTTGTTTAATTGGTTGAACCTTATAATTTATCTGCAGCGTCTTTCTAATGTATGCTAAATATAGTTTATAATTCACTTTTCCCCATACTACTAACTGTTTCAACTAACACGGTACACTGTAAAAAAATGTTCAGTTCCACATAATCGATTTGTTTTGGGACAACATGAAGAAATTAAGCTATCTTATGCCTAGTTCACACTAAAGGATTTTAAGCCTGATTTGAGCCCGATTTGGAAGTTAACGAGCTCGCCGACAGATCGGGCTGTGATCGGGAAGAAATCTGCGGGTGCTCGGCGCTCGCCGCTCTTTTTGTGTGAACGACTGAACAACGCATCAACGAGGCTCGCTGACGCGTCGCCGACACCTCGCAGACGGAAATCCAACATTCAGCATGCTAAATATTCCAGAGCAGTCGGCCGACTCAACCCCACGTGTGGTCAGATGTAGTGACGAGTTGCAGCCAATGAGAGAGCATATCAGCATGAGCCGCGTGCCTGTGTGTTCAGGAGCTCAGCAGAAACATCTGTGATTGGTCAGAATGGGCATCGGTGCACTCGCTTCATTCTGCGTTAGCACAGACATGAGAGTAGGCTATATTAACAGTGGAACTAGAATTCTGTAACTATTAGAATTACCATACTGCTCATTCTGACGGTTCTCATATAAAACGCCATATTGTCACAACATATTTACATTCAAAGCTATTATTGAGATATTAAAATTAAGCTTTGAATGTCTGGCATCATATTTAATGACACCATTACCCTAAAAATATAATCTTTTTTTTGGTAATGCAGCCTATAAATATGTAGTTAAGATACTAAAACACTTAAAGGTCTTGGCTTTCATTTCCACTTTCAAACAGGAGCTATTTAACAGCACAGAATATGCTGTTTTAAAGATATCTAAAGTAAATTGATGTTTTTGCCATCAGAAAGTTTTGTTTATGTTAGCAGGAAGTTGCCAGGCAAGAAAATGCACACATATTTAAAGTCACAGTGAAAAGTATTAGACATGCATGCAGTCATTTTGACCAATATGGTAATTTAAGGCAGAAATGCTCAGTTCTTTACTGTTTTGTAATAAAAAAAATAACAATGTCAGAAAGAAATACACTAATAGTTAGAAAACGGCAGGGTGTTATAAATATGTTAGTTTTATTTCAAAGAGTTATAAAATTACAAAAATTAAAAACTCTCTGTGTATCTATCCACTGGAACCTGCAGATGAGTGATTAATCCGCTGATAAATCAGCTGATTTGACGATGTTTTTAAATGCTTTCTCCAAAGCTTGAAACGCTGTCAGTGATGTCATCCGCAAACAAGCAGCCAATAGTGTTCAGCTTTTTTCTGACGACTCCTCCCTCAAAATTTCATTGGCTGTGGTTTGGTAGCTTGAATGAGCTGATGGGGGATGAGTTGTTGTCAGATCATGTAGTGTGTGACCCCCCTCTTGTGGATCGTTCACGGAGTGTTGCGTAGTGTGAACACCACAGAGATTAAAAGACACAAAGTCAGGTCATGTAGTGTGAACGGCACAGCGATCTGCTGATGTTTAAAATCCTGTAGTGTGAACTAGGCTTTAGTGGTTTTTACAAATTTAAGTGGACTTTAACATAAAACAATTACATTATCCCAAAAAACCTTCAAGAATTGTTGTTGTTTCCACTTGTTTTAAATAAGTAGTTTGAACAAACAACAAATGTCATTTTTTGCGAGTATGCTGGTCAGTCAATTGGTAGATCTCTACTGTACGTCTTAAGTAAATTATAGCTTCCTCTGATTTCTAATCTAGTAGTTGAATTTACTCTCACTGCAGGAACTCTTCCCTGCCAATAAGCAGAATGTGGAGCACTTCACAAAGTTCTTCACAGAGGCAGGACTAAAAGAGCTGTCAGACTTCCTGCGCACGCAGCAGACCCTGGGCACACGAAAAGAGCTACAGAAAGAGCTGCAGGAGCGCCTGTCGCAGCAGTGTCCCATCAGAGAGGTCAATCCTTCTCTTCACATTCATACTCTTGAAATATTACACACTAACCAGCCACTTTAATTGGTACAATTAGGGCGGCACAGTATATCAAGACTAAATAATATACAATAATACAGTTATATACAGCAATATACAGTTCAAGTCAGAATTATTAGCCCTCCTGAATTATTAACCCAACTGTTTATATTCTTTTAATGGAAAGAAGACTTTTTTTCAGCACATTTCTAAACATAATAGTTTTAATAACTCATTTCTAATAATCAATTTCTTTTATTTTTGCCATGATGACAGGAGATAATATTTTACAATTAATGACAATTAATGCTAATTGCGATTAGTAGTGATAATCGAGGAAAATGGCAAGAGCGAATGAGAATCAGATAATCTGAGTTTAAACATTCATAGTGTCTTAAAATCTAATGTTTACATCGTAATATTAGGTCAGAAAAATATTCATTGCCTGTTTATTTTAGTATGATCATTACATAAATAAATGATTAAAAATACAAATAAAAATAGCATTTTTCTTTGGAAATGTTTTATCCCAGGAAAAAATTGCATATTTAACAACAGTTAACAACAGCTTGTTAATGCAGATATATAATAAACCAATGTCATGTCAGCATAAACCACAGTTTCAGAGGAGTAATTATAATATACATTTTTTTCTTCTGGAGAAAGTCTCTTATTTTGGCTGAAATCAAAGCAGTTTTAAACTTTAGCATCTTGTTAAAATTATGCTGCAAACAACTGAGGCAGTTCTGAAGACAGAAGATGGTGCCAACCAGTAATGAATAGGTATACCTAATAAAGTGTCTAAAACACGTGAGGATCGGCTCTTCTTATTTTTGTTTTCTCCGGAAACCATCAGACATAAGTCTTATTTCATATGTTCGAATGTGAATTGTGTTCAGATCGTGGTGTACGTAAAGGAGGAGATGAAGAAGAATGATCTTCAGGAGCAGGCTGTGATTGGCTTACTGTGGACCTGCCTCATGAATGCCGTGGAGTGGAATAAGAAAGAGGAGCTGGTGACCGAACAAGCCCTCAAACACCTGAAGGTACACTGCAAACACACTGGCTTTATGTATTTCCATAAAAAGTGACTATTTACTTTGCTCAAGAAAGTGAGTAAACTCGTTGCCTTTAAAGCATCAAGTTGACTTTACTTAAAGTAATTCCGTTGTAACTTGGAACTGTTAAGTTGATTTCATTTTTTTTTTGTTCATAATCATGCACATTATTCAACATAGGCTCATTCTGAAAACGTAGCCCTATATACACTTCTGGAGATTGCAAATTATATAGCCAGAAGTATGGCTGCCTTTCGTCTTTAAAACGAACTGGGCGGTACTGACGGCATTCCTTTTTGTGCTTACCAGCTGACCGCCTACCTCCATATGGACGGCTTTCCTGTTGCTAGTTTGTCATGTAGCTTGCCAAGTACGTTGGCGAAGACGCAGAGAGAAGTTGACCACGACGATAGGGTTCGAGTTCGGCGACGAGCGATTCCAGAAAGCAGAAGTCAAAAACAGAAGCCAAAAAATAAAATAAACAAGTAAATAACAGAAGGAGAATGTGGTAAAATCTGAAAACGTGGTAAAAATCAGGTTAGGGCAACAGTGCTTTTGAAAACCTTATTAATTGGGGTTATGGAAGGAGGAGGGTGGGTCAGTCGATTGGTCAGTCAGTCATTCAGTCTGTCGTCAGCGGCCTCTGGTGGATTTAAGTGAGAACAGCAGGCGCCAATGGCACTCGCGAGAGAAATTTGAGATCTGAAAAAGCATACACAGCGTAAAGTAGCTCCTGGGGTGTATTTGGTGCTCTCCAGAAATGTATATAGCGGTACGTTTTCAGAATGAGCCTGGGTTGACATTATTTAAACAATTTACTTAACAACAAACACAATTACTTAACATAAGTCAGTGGGTTTACTTACTTTTTTAAAGTCTAGTCAACTAATCCTTCTAAAAGCAACAGGTCAACTCACATATTCTAATTAAACTAATCATTTTACACTGTATACACTCAATACTTTTTATTTATTTGCACTGTTTAATACTCTCTGTTTGTAGTATTTTAAATTGAAATCACTTCAGCAAGAATCAAAGCACATATTAAGATGACATTTAATTTCTATTTCCTTTAAATTTATGGCATTTGCGTTTTTGTATGAAATATACAGTAGGTCTTATTTTGCACATATTAATTCTATTTAAATGTTTAAATGAACTTCTGAAAGCTTTTGTTTATTTTATGTACATAAATAGGATTTTAACTTTGTTTGAATGACCCACATGTTAATTATTTGCATAAAGCATGCACAAACATTTGGCCCAACCTTTTCTTTTTAACCTTTGTGTGTATGTGTAATTTAATTTGATCCTATTTTTGTTGTTAATTGAGAATACATTTTAGTACAAAATTTAAATAATAAAATAAAAAAAATTTTAAATAAAAATTTCAAACACAAGTTAACTGAGGCACAATGTTTTATTTCTCATTTATTTATCTTGTGTGTTTGGTATTTGCAGGAATTTGTATTTGCTCTTTTTAATTTGAACTACTTCTTCACAGTCAGGTTATAATTATTTTCATTATGTTTTTTATTAGCTTAATACTAATATTGGTCACACTTTATTTTATGTACACATACCATTAGCAAACCATTTACTAAGCCCAATTAACCACTAAGTTGCTGCTTATTATTAGTTAGCAAGTTAGTTCTTGGGTTTATCTATTTTGTTGGATTAGCGACATAAAATAAGTTCATATTTTAAAGGTGCTAAAAAACAGTTAATAAGTCTTAATAATAGGCAGGTAATAAGCCAATAGTAAATGGTGTAAGGTGTTACTTAAACTAATATGTTACCCTAAGATGTCATGCAAATGTTTATAAAATCATTGACTAATAACATGACAGCAAATAACTGACACATTATGAACCACATATTAATCTACTTTTCAGAATGTCTGTGGCATTAATTTTTTTCTCAGTCTTCATGATATGTAGATCTACAAATAAAGAATTAACGTGCCGTCTGATATTTTCTTCTAAAATTAGCGTTTTTCTCAACCTCCTATGTTTATGTTCAGTTATTTCATTTTAAAGGCAATGGAAATATCTTTTTTTTTTGCTATAAAAGTGGATTTACTCAACATGCACACAAGCTTTGAAGCTCAGAAATTGCATCAGAACTCTTCTTGTAGTTGTAATTTAGTGTCATAACACAGTTCATGAGTTCCAAAGACTTCACCCAGTGTAAACGCTCCTTTAGTGTAATATAGTGACTTATACGACATTCATTTATTCATTGTGTGATTTTTGACGGTTTTTAACTGACTGTATGTTACTGTTAAAAATTTTCAACTGATCAATGGTGATTATTTGTCCTCTTTTAGCACTATGCACCTCTCCTGGCTGTGTTCAGTACTCAGGGTCAATCAGAGCTGGTGTTACTGCTCAAGATTCAGGAGTACTGCTATGATAACATCCACTTCATGAAGTCCTTCTCCAAAATAGTGGTGCTCTTCTACAAAGGTATACCATCTCCCACCTGATCAGTGCTTTTAATGATATCTTAGAGGTAAGGTTGTGTGATGTTACCAAAATAGATCATGTTAAATATTTCAAATCAGTCAAAATTGACACATATCACAATACATGTCAAATCTCTGTTTTCAAGTATGAAGGCAGATGTTTAGCTTCTGAGAGTTGTATAAACCAGATAGTTAATTTTTCATTTAAACTACTTTTATTGTCAAATGTGGATAACATTTCAACCAATATTTATATGATAATACAATCAGTGCAATATTTGTAAAGATAAATATTTTTTCTTAACAAAATATCTTAACTGAGATTAATTGATACTTTTTAATTTCTTAGTTTTTGCATATTCTGTTGGTTGATATCAATCATAAAACAGATTTTTTTTCTCTTCTTGAAAACACAATGTAGAAGTAAATTTATGTTCAATAACATTTGTAAAAATTTATTTAGATTCTAAAATTAGACATTGTCATGTTATCATATAGCAACTCATTACATTTCAGAAATGCAAAACAATATCAAGTTTACATTACAAAAATAAGAAAAACACTAGCTGGAAATACATTTAAGTATAAATATAAATGTACAGATGTTAAATTAGATTGATTTACTCGGTTTATAACTTCAATACATGTCTACATTCATAATATCATAATATGTATCTCCCAGTTCTGCAATAAAACATGTTATCCATAAGTATTATATTCATCAACATTCATCAAACAAGTTATTGTTTCATTGAGGGAAGGTTATATTGTGAATAATTATCATTATTACATGGCCCTCATGAATACTTTATCCTGATTGGTTAATCATGACATTCCATGGTATGTTATTCCCAGATAATAACTGAATTAACTAATAACGCAGGCTTTTTTATTATTATTAACAAGAACCAACATGTACACTTTTCTTATACAACAAGATCACTTTACATTCCCTAAAAAGAATGGAATAAATGAGAAAAAACAAAATTAAATTTAAAAAATATAAAAAACACAGAGATTTAAGTAATTTTATTTTTAGAGGATAGTGGGAAAATAAGAACAATAAGACAATCTGTAATTTTCCTATGTTGTACTGAATACTGTAATGTATTGTCATGTTAAACAATTTTTTTTAAAGAAATAAATAAATGAACACAGAGGAAAGGGTACATAATTATCAAATTACATACAAATATATTACAGACAATTTTACAATTTTAGTTATTATTAAGAGTTGTTAAATGCACTTTTACTACAGGAAATACATATATACAAAAAATTTCATGCAATTTTTTTTACTTCTTTTCTAGCATCATTAAGAGAGGTTTGCTTTTTCAAATATGTATGCAAAATTTACATAATAGTAAAAAAAAGTTTATAATAAAAAAGGCATCTTTTAAAGAGTGATCCTTAACACAATAACCCAAAATCACATGTTTATAAGAAAATGAAAAAGATTTAAAAATATTATGAGCAATAAAAGCTTCAACATTAATCCACAAAAGTTGAATATATTAGCAAGACCAAAATAAATGTGTAATAGTTTCATTAAAGCTTTCACAAAAACAGCATTCTGATTTGATATCAATTTAAAAATTTTGTAGAAATATTTTTGTGGGATAAACTCTATAAAGTAATTTAAATAATATTTCTTTTGCCTTATTTATTAAAAAAATGAGGTAATGACCATACTTGAATCCAGTTTACTTAATTAAAAATATTGTTCCAGTAAAAAACAACATATGGTATAGACAGATTTTCTTTTAAGATTAAAGATATAATTTTGTGATTATTAGACTTAAATCCAGAGAAACCGATAAAACTGACTGAGGTCTGTTCAGGTATTGCCCCCACTAGTATTGTAAATTCCTCTAATGTAATAGGAATTTTGTATCTTGTGATAAATTGTGTAAATAACACAGGCTTATACAGGTACTTTGAATCATCTTGCCTATTAGTTAATATAATATAATGTAATATAATATAATATAATATAATATAATATAATATAATATAATATAATATAATATAATATAATATAATATAATATAATATAATATAATATAATTAGGATTTTTTGTCACACCACTGTTTTTGACTGTTTGGCGCCATCTGGTGACTGAATAATGAAACAAGTAGGTTAGTGAAGACTTCAGTACAGTCGTTGTTTTTTCTGCAGGCTTTGCATTTATTAAAGACTTTTTAAAGACCATTTTCTGTGGCAAGTCGTGTCTACACTTTTCAAAAGGTACACATTTGTTCCTAAAGGCTTCATATTGGTAGCTGAAAAGTACAATAGTGTACCTCCTGAGTTAACATATACCCTTGAGGTACCAAAGTGGAGTGCACATTTTGAAATGATACTGCCTCAGTAACAGCTTTCATACCTTTATTTCTGAGAGTGCAGCTGGTTGCTTTTACAGAATAAAGCCCCTTAGCCTTATACAACAGTTGATAAGCCTGGTGGGGTTTAAACGGCAAGAACAACCAGTTATATGAACATTATTCCTAGCTCATGTCTGTTTCTCCTTCCAGCTGATGTGGTCAGTGAGGAGGCCATTATGAAATGGTACAAAGATGCGCATGCTGCCAAAGGAAAAAGTGTATTTCTGGAGCAAATGAAGAAATTTGTGGAGTGGCTTCAGAATGCGGAGGAAGGTGAGGAGCTTGATATAAATACCCTCTGGTATAACGAAAAATGTTAATCTCAAACATATATTCCTTTATTCTCTCCCACAGAGTCTGAGTCTGAGGGGGAAGAAGACTGAGGATCCTGAGGATGTTGTGGGTTTTACACTGTCAGCTCTCTGTGACCAGCTTTTTAGTGCACATTTAGGCTTTTTGTCATTACATTTGTGTCCAGAGGGACAAAGTCACATACACTGAAGCTCAATCCAGGGAAAAAAAGCTTCCGAGCTCTATGAAAAAATAGCGCAGGAGGCTACATGTAGACAGCCTTTAATAACAAACACTTTAACTTGGATTTTGTATTAATGCCATTCAGGTACACATCCGTTTCCTGCAGTTGATTTTCAAATGAACAAACACGTGTATATGTCGTATGGGACTGCTTTGAAACTTTTTATGAATAAAAGGTGTTTTATATGTACTCTACGTCAGGGATTTGCCTCTTTTATTTTGTCTTTTTATTTAGAAATCATTTTGGATAAAAGTGTGAATAAAAAGTTTGGATAAAAATAAATGTGAAGGTCTTTTTCAGACTTCTGAGTCCTGTATAGGATTTTTTTTATCTTTAGAGACTAGATATACGATAGGATTTGGATTAGTGTGTTTTATTTGATTGTAGAGTTGGTTCATTTGGGAGAGAAATCATTTACCTTTGCATTTTGTTGGCACTGGACAGAAACAAAAATCTCAACATGACCAATTATATTTTGCTTGCAAAAAGACAAACAAAACAAAATGTAATGCTTTTGGAAACGGCTTTGAGAGATTAATAGTAATAATTCCTTACATTTATATAGTGCTTTTCTCAACACTCAAAGCATTTTACACATTAGGGGGAATCTCCTCATCCACTACCAGAGTGCAGCATCCTCCTGGAACTCTTGTGCCAGACCGCACACCAACTGGTTGGTGGAGATGAGACAGTGTGATGAAGCCAATTGTGAAATGAGTATGGTTAGGAGGCCATGATAGACAGAGGCCAGTAGGCAAATTTGGCCAGGATGCCAGGGTTACACCCCTACTCTTTTTCTAAGGACATCCTGGGATTTTTAATAACCACAGGACCTCTGTCTTATTCGAAAGACTGCGCCAGCTACATTTCTATCCACCTATTTTTATGCACCTTTTGGATATGCGCATAAAAAAGTTGATGGAAATAACAAAATGCGCATACATTTTAAAAATGTGCATAAAAACATATGTGCATAACTGAGTAGGATAAACTTTTTATTTGATAAGAAAAGATGCTCATAAACTACAATGGAAACCCTTACCGAACAAATTCCAGTATGTGCATTTTAAAAAAGTCATATGATCAGTTATAAGAGATCAAGTGATTTTGAAATGCATGTGAATGGACAAGCCAGCAAACTGAGCACACTGTAAAACATCTGAACTGTTGTTTTTTTCATTCTTAAATGTCTTAACCATTTCAGTATTCGTGTTATTATATTATTAATGACCTATAGAATTGTGAAGAGCATCTGAGCTCCGCGTCTCATGCCTTCAAATGCCACCACTTGTTTATTGTGTGTCTGCGTCTTATGAGGTGCAAGTCATTTATTAAATAAGGAAAAGATTCATGCAACTTCTCTTACTGCATCAATTTCTGTTTTTACTGTTGACATTTAGAACCAATTAATCAGGAAGTGACCTTTTTTTCTCTTTGATTCATTGGATGGAAACATTGCTTTCTTCACACATATTTTATGCGCTATTCCAGTTTTGCGCATAAAGTTTTTTCACATTTTTAGATGGAAACTGAGCTACTGAGCAGTATTGAGTCCCCTTCACTAAACTAGGGAATTAGTACCCACACAGACCACAAGTTGAGTGCCCCCTGCAGGCCTCACTTACACAACTTCTGGCAGCAACCTAACTTTCCCATGTAATCTCCCATCCAGGTACTGACCGGGCATAGCCCTGCTTAGCTTCTGTGAGAGTTGCAGAGAGCTAGCTGCTGGCTGATAAGAGATAAAGGACATTACTATGAATTACACCATTACAAATGTACTAAATAGTTGTATGTTAAATCAGTGATTATAATTAAGAGTATAATTAATGGTGAAATTAGGACAAGAGAATACATCTTGCAACCATTATGAACTAAATAAATAAAATAAAATGAGAGAAATTATCTTAGTTATACTATCAAAGTATAAACTGATACCAGGGGTAAAAAAAGAAATATATAGTTAAGATAATTATTAAAAAAAAACATTTATTTAATCAAATGAAATTGGCATAATGCTATATATATATATATATATATATATATATATATATATATATATATATATATATATATATATATATATATATATATATATATATAGCTGTTCTCTTTCTATTGTTACACAGTGTAGTACCATATTTTTTAATCTCCTTTATAAAATGTTCACAATTTGGCTTAGCTTTGCCCCATTTCTTGACATGAATATTGTATTTTACAAGTAATTTTATTAGTTGTATAAGATAATAGGTTGTACTTTTTGAATCAATTCCATCTTTTACTAAATCAAACATGACATCCTATAATCCAATTTGTATTAGTGTACCAAATGTCCTTGAAATATGAAACATCAATCCAAAATAATCTTGAGTATTGAGAAAGAGTAACAGATTCTTTAACAATGCCACAAAAATCGCAAGAGTTTTCTCTGTCCACTTCAAACCGCTGAAATAACATAAAAATCTGTGTTAAATTTGAAAAGATACCTGTCTTAGTTTATCCTATCGCTTTTAAACATGACGAAGACGTTGACAGGTTTCCTAATGTCTCGTGGCGCCAACAGAGGGCGGTATAGCGGTTTTGGCGCGTGATTCTTCTCCCCGGCAGAAAAAGCCGCTCTTCTTCTGCTCTCCGCTCATTGGTGGCGCGTTCTCGGCTCTGTCTGTCAGAGTTGGCGCGAACGTGCACGCCGGCGCGAGACAAAGAGCATCCCGCACTGCCGTGGAAACTACACCGGCAACTGCTATCGGTTCCGTTAACGAGCGAAACCCGTCTGTGGAGTCGTTATGGCTGATAAAGAAGGTTAGTATGGTTTCAGGGTGCTTATTTTAGCGAAAGCCGGTTAAACGAAGCCGGTAGCGGCGGCTGAGGGGTTTGTTGGTGTGAATTGAGCGCAGGCCGAATCCCGCCATAACGACACAGTCTTGCTACATCAATACAATTCACACTCTACAGTTTATTATGGACACAATCTACCATTAAACGTCATATTTTATGATGTGGACATGTTGGAAGTATCTAGGAAGTTAAGCCGTTTAGTTAAGTTAGTGGCGAATTAGCTTCGGCTAGTTTGTTTGGCTTGTGACCAACGTTAGTGACAATTCATGGGATGCGCCGCTGTTTCTTGTAGCCTTATTTTATTTAGTCATTGTGTCTGATAATAAGTGCTAAATATTAGACTGAATTTCATTAAAGTCGTTTAAAAGAGGTTAATAACAATGTTGATAAAACTGTACAGTAGTCAGTGTATTACCGCCTTGCTGTGAGTATGGAGTTAAGAACATTAACGTTAGGCAGAATTAAGAAAAAAAAAGTTTCTGAAACCTTAAGTTCTAGCTCTAATAAGTCTTTGAAAGCGTGATGACAGATCTCATATTGTTTTCCCGCCCCTTTTTTGTTACAGCTGCATTTGATGACGCGGTGGAGGAGAGGGTGATAAATGAAGAATATAAAATATGGAAGAAAAACACTCCGTTTCTTTACGATCTGGTGATGACCCACGCGCTTGAGTGGCCCAGTCTGACTGCTCAGTGGTTGCCAGATGTCACCAGGTAATACATGCACACCTTGGACATCTTTTTTAAGTTAGCAATTAGTTTCATATTTGATTAATCTGTCGGTTTATTTCTGTGAGCAAAAAAGAGACAACTTAATGCTATATTTACCATTAATAATGATAAACAAAAGTTTAAAGTGACAGTTATTTGCAAAAACAGCATAAAATATCATAAAACATTATTAATAATTGTCGTGCTCAATAGTTCAGTTTCACTTTGTAAAGAAATGTAAGTCTGTACACAAGTCCTGTAGCCTACTCTTATTGTTTTGGTTGCCAAATCATTTCACACACTGCGTGACTGAACACACAATACATGCGCCTGAAATCTGTATTATTTTTGTGTTATCTGTATTATACAATTTTACTTAAATTCAAAATCTTGATTATTTGAACATTTTAACTCGATTACGATTAATGAACTTTTAAAAAAAAAATTTAATGAATTTATTTCTTGCTCTTTCTATGCCACCCACGCTTGTCAACTCTACCAAGCCAACCAATCACAGAGCTTCTACTATGCGTTGTTACGCTGTGTAGTTAATTTTTTTTTTGAGAAGTCAGCATCGGCGAGGGGTATGTGACCATGTGAAGGGTGCGCCATACCATACGCTGTGCTCGGCTCAGAAATGTAAACAGAGCGGGGTCACTTGACTCCACATGCATTAAGGAAAAAAATTTGATTGTTTGTAGGTTCTGAATGTCGATTTTGATTAATTGCCCAGGCCTAGTCTGTATTTTCACAATTATGTTTTTGTAATTTACACTTTAAACAGACAATAAAGGTATTTCTAATTTTCAAAAATAAGCTATTTGAAACATGCTGTCAAATGTTAGCATTTTCAGGCCCCAAAAATGCTGTAGTGTAAATGAACTCGGAATTTGATAGTTTAGCATTTTTAGTTGAATATTGTCTTGTTAATGATTCCCTTCTATTATCATTTGTTGTTTTACTGTTTCTATTATACAAATATGCTTTTGTTTGTTACAGCTCCTCCAAGGTGCTTGCTTTTTGTCAGGATACAAAAGGATTTAAAATTTTTTTAAATTCATTTTTTTTTATTTTTGATTTTGTTTAGCTGTTGCTTAGACCTACTATGAAATGTTTTATTTAGTAGAGTAGATTGGGGATTTTTCTTTTAACCTTTATTTCACTTTTAAACTTTACAATGTCATATTGGTGATTATTGTCTGGTTTAATAATAAAGTACAAGCACACATCTCATCATTTTCACAGGCCTGAAGGGAAGGATTTTAGTGTGCATCGTCTGGTTCTTGGCACACACACCTCTGATGAGCAGAATCACCTGGTTATTGCCAGTGTTCAGCTGCCCAATGATGATGCCCAGTTTGATGCTTCACATTATGATAGTGAAAAAGGAGGTGAGTGGCTTGTGTGTGAATCATAAAAAGCTAAATGCATCTCTACTGATGTTTGAATGACAAATCACATATTTATTTTCCCTCTGTTCACAGAATTTGGTGGTTTTGGCTCAGTAAGTGGCAAGATAGAGATTGAGATCAAGATTAATCATGAAGGAGAGGTTAACAGGGCTCGCTACATGCCACAGAACCCCTGCATCATTGCCACAAAGACGCCAACTAGTGACGTGCTGGTCTTTGACTACACCAAACACCCCTCCAAACCAGGTATGAAATTTTTTTTTGGGATATTTTTTTTATACTATCTAAAGCATTGCTACAAAAAATCTGCTAGCTGTATATT
Organism: Danio rerio; assembly: GCF_052040795.2. NCBI lineage: Eukaryota > Metazoa > Chordata > Actinopteri > Cypriniformes > Danionidae > Danio > Danio rerio. Next base: position 33,154,871 of record NC_141039.2, on the reverse strand, counting down.
GTTCTTATTTGATAAAGAAGATCCTTAACTCTTAATCCTTCAACTTCGTTGCAAAGAAGTCAGTTGTGTAAAGGTGTCAAATTTTTTTTATTTCCTCAACTTGGGTATATGCTATTTGTCCTTTCTCTTATGCACCTACAGACCCCTCTGGAGAGTGCACTCCTGATCTGCGTCTTAGGGGGCATCAGAAAGAAGGTTATGGTCTGTCCTGGAACCCCAACCTTAGTGGCTGCCTGCTGAGTGCATCAGATGATCATGTAAGACACTTGCGGAACCACTAACATTGACCTAATTACAGCTTCAAGGTCGATTTATGCTTCTGCGTCTATTGATCGGCGTGACCCTTGGCGCCTGCCTTGCGCTTAGGCGTTCATTTATAGTTCTGCGAGTTGTTTGTGTTGCTCTGCGATAACACTTCCGAGAAGTGGAGCTCGCTGGAGCTCAGCTCTGGTCAAATGGCTCTGCAGCGAGCAGTGTCTTAGGGCCTACTCACACTATGCCATCCGTACTGTGCCCAGGCCCGTTTCTCGGATCGTTTGAGAAGTGTGAGTGCGCTGAATCGGGCTCAAGCACGGCTCCTCACTTCACGACAGCTGCGCGCCTTCAGCAGACCTCCTCATTCCTGCAGCACGAGAGCTTTATGATTGTTTATGAGCGCCAAAAGTGGCGAAATATCTGACTGGGTGTCATCCGCATCCCTAAGGACTGTTTGGCGAAATATTTGACGGCATATCAAACGACTGAAACGATATAACTAGAGAAATCTCCACTGTGCTGCTGAGTGAGAGAGCGCTTCTCACTGAACAGCCCAGCAGCGATGACGTAAGTGTGCCGAAGCCCTTTTGTGGTGTGAGCGCGGGCCGTCGGGGGAGACGGGAGCGGGGACAAGCGTGCTTTGGCCCGGTTCGAGTACGGCCTTAGTTCCTTTGCGGGTGTTTTGTTTTTTCTGAGCACCACCTTAATGTACAAGTAGCTAAAACTTGCTCATTCTGAGGCTGTAATCGGCGAATGTGCAACTTTATTCATAAGATAAACAAAAGTTTCCATCTGCAGCTACTTCATGGGACTCGATACTTGTAAACACTCGCTTTATCGGGCTCGTGGCTATCACCACCGCCCACACTCATCGCAGCTACCAAGCTGTTCAATTGCAGAGCTTGAACTATGCGTCGTTGCGACTTGTAGTTACAGATGTGTGCATCGACATTAGCCACGGTGGGGGCTATGTGACCACATAAAGGCTGCGCCAAATCATACACATGTGCTTTAGGCAGAAGTATAATAAAATAAAATAAGCCTCAAGTCATCATATAATTGTGCAAATAGGTGTTACTTAGCGATAAATTTATGTATAATTAAAACTTAATTGAACATTTACTTTAAATCTTTCATGCTTTTCATTGCATTTGCGTAGTCATTGTTTTTGTAGATAATAACTGTGCTCAGGTTTGATTTCTAGCCCCAGAAACACATTGTGGAGATTTACTTCCAAAATTCAAAAGTTTTTGTTTTAGGTTGAAAACTGGTGGCTTTTACTGATATTTAAAGCTTTTTAACGATCTTACTTTGCTTGTTCATGTGTTTCTCCTTTTTTTTCCTCTCTATGCAGACCATCTGTCTGTGGGACATCAGCACAGTGCCCAAGGAGGGAAAAATAGTGGATGCAAAAACTATTTTCACTGGTCACACTGCTGTAGTGGAGGATGTGTCCTGGCACCTGCTGCATGAGTCTCTCTTCGGGTCTGTTGCAGATGACCAAAAGCTTATGATGTAAGTGCTTTTTCCTCATGTTTGATCATATTACCTGTCTTTTTACACAAACAGAAAACAAGTTGGTGTTTTTTTTTTTTTTAAAGAGTATTTTATCTGTCATTTCCTCCCTCTTTAGCTGGGACACTCGTTCCAATAACACATCCAAACCTAGTCATGCAGTGGATGCCCACACTGCAGAGGTCAACTGTTTGTCCTTCAACCCTTACAGCGAGTTCATTCTGGCCACAGGTTCTGCTGACAAAGTGAGATCTGCATTCAGTATTTGCTGGTTTTGCACATGTGAGCACTCAATAAGTCTGCTACTTTATATAGACTTCTAAGATGTGCTTTTATTGCTCTGCCACAGACTGTTGCATTGTGGGATTTGCGAAACCTCAAGCTGAAACTTCACTCATTTGAGTCGCACAAAGATGAAATCTTCCAGGTATCAGCTCCCTTCCATCTGTGATTGCAGACGAAATGAAAGTTGACTGTGTGTGAAATCAATCTTTAAATGTGTCTACAGGTTCAGTGGTCACCCCATAATGAGACCATTCTGGCCTCCAGTGGAACAGACAGGAGACTTAATGTTTGGGATCTCAGGTGGGTTGTTGTTTTTATTTTGCTTACCTTTTGTAGCACTGGAGTTATGAACTTCTTTATAGTACTCTTACCTTATTGTTAAGAAGATTCTTTTATGTTCTTCAGTAAAATTGGTGAGGAACAGTCACCAGAAGATGCAGAAGATGGACCTCCAGAGCTGCTGGTGAGTTGTGGTGTTTGTTAAATTAATTGTGCACATCTATATTTAGATAAAGTCGTCATTAAAACTTTCTCTGTCTCGTGGCATTTTTGTTTGCAGTTTATCCATGGAGGCCATACAGCCAAGATTTCTGACTTTTCTTGGAATCCAAATGAACCATGGGTGATTTGCTCTGTATCTGAGGACAACATCATGCAAGTCTGGCAGATGGTGAGGACTTTTAAGCCATTCCCTATACATTTATTTGACACATTTGAAGAAAACATCTTGTATATTATAAAAAAAATTGAAAGCAAATTTTTATTTTATTTTATTTTTTTTTTAGGCGGAGAACATCTATAATGATGAGGACCCAGAGGGGGCAGCAGACACTGAGGTTCAGGGATAAAACCTTTCTTTACACCACTCAACTCTGGATAAGAAAAAAAATCTTCTAAAAACTGTCTGCACACAACTGAAGAACTTGCGTTCTCTCCCCTAAGTAATGGAGAAAGGAATTATTGACTATTACCCCACCAGGCATTTTTTACTATGTTAATAGAGTATTTTTCTAAGAAAAATGTCAGTTGTTCATTGGTCAATATCAGAATGTGAGACAAACGACTTTTCCCATCCTTTCCCACCAGTGTCTCTGAAGATTTCCTTGTGGTTTAAGTATACTTAAAGTATTACTTAATATCAGAAAAGTGTGTAGTATACAATGAGTGCAGTGGTACAATGGTGATGTTCAGTAGATTATTATTATTTTTTGTCCTAAAAGTGCATTTTCCATTTAAGGACCCATTTAATTACATGGCTAGATGTATTGATAACTTAAGCTCTTGTGTACTCTTTTTACTTTGAGCTTCATGTACCTGTCGGGTGATGTTCAACGTCTTTTTAATATTGTGACTTTTCAATGTCTTTCTCCTGTATGTCCATACTGTTGTACAGAGCATTATGAATAAACTGTTTTGTTGATAAATATTTTATAACTCCTGTTATGCAGCTTTGTAAGATTTCCTGAGATATATATATTTATTATTATTATTTTTCTCCCCACATAAATCATGAATTCTAGAATTAAGATGCGCAAGACTTAAATTAGGAACAAGCGTTGTTAGCAAACCGGGTAGGTTGAGGGCAACTTTTTGCCAATTACATGTTTGGGGCGGGTTTACCTGTGTGATTGGTGTTACGTGCTTTACTGCAACAGTGTCACGTGCACAGGCCGGTGAGAATGGCGCGCGTTTTTCAGGTAAGATATTTTAATTCGTTAAAAGGTCTTTACCATTTTTTATTCAGTATAAAGTGTAAGGTAAAGGTTTGGTTTTTGAATATTAAAATGAACATTCATCGCTAACTTAAAATGTTCCCAGCAGGTAAATTGAACTATTAGACATTAAGGTAATCGTGCTTAAGTGTATAAACAGCAGCGACCACTGGTCGGACTACAAAATTTAACGGACTTAAAACGACACGACTCCCTTCTCATTGGAAAACGAAGCCAAAATGTCCAAGCTGTGTCTTAGCGCAGCAGGAATGATTGCTTTCTACGAAGTCATATAATTGACCAAGAACAGAAGTTTGTACAATTTAAAGAACCAACATTACACTAGTCAAAAGGTACATGCACCTGTAAAACCATTGTACCTAAACGGTAACAGCAACTAATTAACTATAAATCAGCATGATGAAAACAGCATATAATAATGGACGCCATCTTGTCTCAGGTATAATTTATATATATATTTTTTTGCTAACCTTCCATGTGTTTAAGTAGGGAGGGTGGAGTTTATGGCCTATTCTGCAGGCAAATATAGACGGGGTGAGATAAAACTGTCCATTTTTGGGACGTGTGACTCATTGGAACCAAACCTTCAGAATGAGTTCAACCTTCATTTCACAGGGACTGCCCAAAAAGTCATTCAACTGACATGTAAAGCAACCAGACACAGTTTTGTTTAGCGTCATGTTGAGGGCTGTGAAAATGCAAAGAAGATGTCCCTAATATAGCCCATTAAATGATTTATTCAATGTCATCTTTACTTGTCAATGTAGTGAACTTCACATACTATAGACAATCAGCGTTTAGCTAGTTCTCATTGTTGTATACACAGCTTTCTTCGTCCATGAGAGTATTTGCCATGACAATGTTTTTATTTCCAGGCAGACCAGTAAAATAATGTTGCTCACCTTTCAGAAATACAACTCATCCAACCAGATGATGATTTTGAAGCTTCTGGAGTGTTTCCCTTGTGGCTCTGACATCTAAAGAGGAGACTAGACCCATCACAACACTCTTCCTCCCTCCATTCCCCTCCATTCACCTGTCCTGGACTGGCTATTCCCAATCTTTGGTAAGTGCCCAGAAGAAATTTTGACCATTTGACATGGATGTTTCTATTAAATATAAACTACTGTAAAATGCAGATCTTGACACTACCACTGTCATTTTTACTTTTAAAAGAACGCTCCATTTCTTAAAAATAGGCTCATATTGAACAGTTGAGCATTACTATTTTTGAATCTGACAAGAGCACCTTTAGCTTAAGTTTAGCATAAATAATTGAATTGGAATCCTGTACAAAACAATGTAAAAAGTGTTTTAATATTTTTTTCAATTTAAAGCCGGACTCTTCTGTATTTACATTGTGTTATAGGACTGATGGAAAATGAAAAGTTGCTATTTTCTTGGCTGACATGGCTAAGAACTATACTTTATTTCTGGCATATCAATCAAGGAATGTTGCTTCTGTACTATGACTGCAGCAGGAGCAATGATATTATGCATTTATGTGTGAGTTGCTAATGGTCTAATTTAATTAAATGATCTATGCTAAGGTAAACCAAGTTAAAGGGCTCCCGCCAGACCTGGAGATTGGTTCAATCATTCAACAGTAATAAAACTCAACTGTTGTTCAACTCAAGGTTGTAAAATGAGCCTATTTTAAAAAAAAGTTAGAGTTCCTTAAATAAAATCCCATAAAATATTTTAATTAATATGTTTCACACATGAGAGTAAACAAAAGAACTCAAGACATTATTCCTCAACAAAATTCCCTTTATTTTTTTGTAATAATTCAGATTAAATGATTCAAAAGTACTGCAAAATTTCTTAAAATAACCTCTTATGCAATCTTACAAAAACATGCCCCTTGTCATTTTGACAGAGTTTGTGTAATTGAACTCTATCTGCAAGTAAGAACAATTCACATAAACATAAATTCTAATTCTTACATGTTTATCTCAAATCATATTAACAGGACACATTAAATAAACAAAACACTTCATTAATCTTCTCTTTGCACTTAGTAGTAAATGTCCTCACCATTATGCTGTCGGTATGTTTAGAAAGCTCTCTTACAGTGCCCATTTAAGTCTTTGTTTTGCCCTCTTCACTTACTCATAAAAGAAACATTTTAATTCACTGGCACCTCTGGATATAAGAGCTTTATTCTCGCTTAAACACAACTGACAAAAACTGTTTTAAGAACAATCTTAGTTGTGTAACTTGTCAGATAAAGATCTGGATCTCTAACATACTTGGTCCTGGTGTTTAGAGTGCTTGATAGAATCTGATTTCATCTTTGCAGATTGCATTGATGTGTGTTTGCAGTATATTGTAGTTATTGTTTTGGTGACTTCAATGATAGAGAAGACAGGCAGTTTAGCTTTAACTACGAAAACTAAATCAAAAGCATTTTACATAAAAAAAAAAGATTTCAATGAAACAAACATTGGTTCATTAGGTTTTCTCCACCACGACACTGTTGTCTTGCTTGCAGGGCTCCTCTACACTCTCTCTGGAAAATAAGAGAGGTGCAAATTTGTAAATTAGTGGTATACCTAATTGTGAAGTGAACTTGTGTGGAGTAGACTTTACACATGAAGTCCTTGTATTCTTTCTCGGTGTGATTGAATGTTATGATCTTGACATACTCGAGCGTGAATGATTCTCTTTTAATATGGGGAAATGAACATGCAAGCTTTATCTCTAGAGTCTCTTTAAAGATTAATTATCAGCATAACATGTTAAACTCACTGTGTCCTACGTTAACTACTTTAAGTAAGCTTGGAGTAATTTCCTATAAACAGTGGACTACACAAAAATTGTCACTCAGAATTAGGATCTGTAAATCTTCTGGTAATGGCTTATAAAAACCAATATGACTAAGTCAATGCTCTTAATTTTTCTGTAAATCAGCCATTTCAACATCTAGTTCTATTTGGGTTATTGCTGCGTGGAAATTGCCAAACATAATTAAAATACTAGATTATTCTTTTAAGCATTTTTATCTTAAGTACTTTTAAAATGCAATTATAGGCAAAATGTGCTCGGGCTTTTCTATCGGTATAAGTCAACTATACTTAAGTGTAATTTTAAATACATTCCTATAATATACTGTATCACACTTTAATTAAATTCGAATGCACAAAATGTGAGCTAACAACCATCTTGTTGCAGCTTATTATTCCATAATTGCATTATAGGGATTTTGTCACTAACTTTGCGCATGGTGTTATATTCATTGCTTCAAGAGTTCACACTTAGCTGATGATTTATTGTAGGCTTGTTTGGCAGGCTGTCCCGGGAGAGACCCCTGAGCTTAAGGGATCCTGGAGTCCAGGGCTTCCTCCCGTTCGTAGAGCGAGAGGGAAGCTTGTGCTCAGGTACATCTCAAATGCTCCCTGGCTGTAGTGGCTAAGGTAAACTACTTTGGGAAGGAAGGGAGCTAGACAAAGTGCCTGTTTTGCTTAGTCTGTTTTGTATTATGCCTATCTTTGGATGGTGGGAGGAAACCGGAGAACCCGGGGAAACCCATGCGGACACGAGGAGAACATAGAAACTCCGCACAGAAACACCCACCATCTCTGCTAGGAGCAGGGCCGGCAGTGTTCTTGTTGTCGGGCTAAAAGTGCTAACCACTGGTCCGCCGTGCTACCCAATCTATGAGGAAAAAAGGGGGAGAAAGGAGGCTTTCTTGACGAAGATAAATGTGGAATGAAGACTATGGTTATTTATTGTAACTTAGGAATCATATGATTGAGGCATCATGACTAGCTAATAAGAGATCAGCTGTGGTAAGTCATAAGCAGGGGATCCTCTAGAAATTAGTTTATATTTAAACTTCACATACATTACTTTGCAGTATGAACTAAGAAACAAAAAAATTCTTGCCTGTAGAGTAACAGCTCCTTGGCCTTGCTGTTCTTCAGTATTTCCAATTCTTCTCTCTTCTTAATCTGGATCTTGAGCTCAGTTTTCATTTCTCTGAGTGTCTCCTCCAATATGTCAATTGTCTCCTAAATAAAAACACATTAGATCATCTAAAACATACAAACATGCAGTCATTAAAACTTAATGAAATTTATGTACCCGATATTGTTCCACATTTTCAATCCTCTGTCTCTCCATTAGTCCGATTCTCTCCTCCAGACAAATTTTTTGTAGTTTTAGCCTCTGCTCCTCTTCTCTCAGTGGTCCTAACTGAGCTTTTAGCTCCTGGCACTGCTCTTTAGCCTTACAGAGGGCCTCCACAGCGACCTCCCGTCTCTTCAGCAGGGACATTAAACGGGGCTCATAAAACAATTCCAGAGCTTTGATCCCGCCCTCCAGGTACTGCTGTAGGTCACAAGAGGCTCGCCGCCCTTGACTCACATAAGAGCGGGTCTTCCTCTTGCTGGACTCCTGAGTAATGCTCTGCTGCTTTTGCAGTTCTTGCAGGTGGCTTTGGTGATCTGAATGAATCGTGCAGATTTCCTCAGACAACTTATCAGCAAAGGTCTTCAACTCCTCCTGAGTCACAGGTTTGGAGTATACAAGGTTAGAGTACCTTAACTTATGCCATATTAAAGCAATCATGTGTAATCAACTCTTATTAACACATTTGGCAAGAAACATTGGTTGGGATGGAAAAAATGGGATGAAACAGGGTGTCCAAACCTGCTCCTAGGGGGCAACTTTCCTGCAAGGTTTAGCTTCTGCCCTAATCTGAACAATTTGATAAAAGTATTCAGACTCACCAAAAGAAGGATGTGCTGTTTGTTTTTTGGGTTTGTTTAAGCTTAATACAATCTTTCCAACATGCCTGTATTTTCCAGATAATTTCTAAGATAAGTAAAATATTTTTAGGATGGTGCTGAACTCTTCAGGGCAGTGTCCCTCCAGAACTGAAGTTGCCCATCCTTATACATGAAACTTCTGAATCAGAGGTGCGCATACTTGTTTCGAGAGAGCCACTGTCCTGTAAAGTTGGCCTCTAGTAAAATACACCAATATCACCTATCAACGTTTTGATTAGCTTGACTTACCAGAAACTACCAGGCAGGTACAGTATATCGGAACTAGGTGGAGCTAAATTCTGCATGTTGTTTGTCCTTGAGGAGCTGAATTGAACACCCTGGGCTGAAAGATACAAATAAATTCCTGGCTATAGTGTCTGGTGTTTTTCTGCTGCAAAGTTACAAACTATACTAGTAAATCCACCTTATAGTTGAAATAAGAGTCATGATTCACTTGAATTTAGCTAATTTTGTGTAGGACCCTACAAGTTTTCTGTAACAGTTTAAATAAGAGTCAGGTTTATTCAGTAATACCTGAGCCTGGTTGAGCTCCTCCACTGCTTTCTGTTGTAATTCAAGCTCTAGGTGTCTCTGTGCACAGTCTCGGGCTGCTCTAAACAGGCATCTTTTAGTCTTTTGAGTCTCCTCCTGCAGGCTCTGTCTCTCCAGTCTGACCTTGGACAGAAGGGCTTGTTCCTCCCCCAGATTTTCTCTTACAGTTTTTAGCTCTTGGGCCATTGGCTCCTCAAGCTCCAAAAGCTCCTGAACCAACTCATCCCTTCTGTTCTCCAGCTGGCTCACCTCCTGAATGCAGCTCTCAAATGCTTCTCTAAGCTGTTGTATCTCCATGGTGGCTGACAACTCTGGCCTTACATCAACACAAGTGTATACAGGATCATCTTCAACCACCAACACAGATGGCTCTTTCTCTGGAATGCTCATCTCGACAAACTGAAATGCATTTGCAAATCCATTCTTGTCCATTTTGTTGTCTGTTTCTGAAAGTAATTTCAGTGGTGTAGATATGGTTGGATGGGCTGCCTCAAAATCATCCAACTGCATCAACATCTGTTGCATAAGTCCATTAAACTTAGCTTGCAAAGCTTCTCTGCATTTTTGTGAAAAAGGCAGGGACTCTCCAGGAAGAGTTAAAGCAGCCTCGATCTCTTCCATGCAGTCTTCAAAATAGTCCTCATCTTCTTCTTCAATAAACAATGGTTCAAACTTTCTCTCCGTCTCTGATAGAGCCCCATTTCCTTTCTCACAGTTCATTTCTTGATCCTCCATATTACGTGTTGCCCTACAAGCTGAACAATACGTGAAACCTGTTTAATGTAACAAAGTGCAAAGCATTGATCTGCGTTAACAACATTCTTGTTGTTAGTGATTAGGTCTATTTATAACGCATTCTTGGGGTTGGTGATTGAGTTCATTTTAGACTAAGAGCATGTACAGTGTGCCTTGTGTTATTTCTGAGTAATGCAAAAGATGGTGATAGGAAATCTGAAGCTAATGCGTCATTGAGGGACAGCTGCATAAACTTGTCAAACAGCTGACTGATCATGAACACACTTAACAGTATGAATAGCATTTGAACAAAAAAGCTGTGATTAACATCATGAAGTGGGCGAGAGATGTAAATTTTCAGGATTCTCATGGGTGCAGGAAATCCTTGAAAATGCTTGAATTATAGTTTTAAGTTTTCCAACTTAAATATATAAGTTTTTCAAGTTTTGAAAAGTGGATAGATTTTTGATAAAGTGCATGAAACTGCTTGGAAATGCAATTGTGTTTCTTTCGTTGTAATTTATCTTACTTTATAGGTAACAATAATTAACTATTTAAATAAAATAAATATCTTTGCTTTAGCATAAAATGAAAACTCTTGAGTATGTGCAAGTGCTTGCAGAGTGAATTGTTTGTCTTTTTTTATCTGTGCCTTCTGAAATTTTAATAAATATCTATATGTATGTATGTAATCTGCCATGCTTGAAAATTCTGAAAAATGGAAAGTGCTTAAATTTAACTTTGGAAAAGCCATAAGAACCTTACAGAAGTAACACAAAAAGGACTATTCGAGTATGTTAGGACAGTTTTTTTTGATGGTCAGTTTGTTGAATTTAAGTTACATAGCTTCTACATGCCAACTAATTCTCTTTAGATTATAAGTAGACTGTTTGGTTGGGGTTAGGGTTAGACTTAGTGTAAGTTGACATGTACTTGCAAAGTTTCTTATAGTCAGTTAAATGTCTGTTGAAGGAGCAGCATCAACTAATATTAAGCAGACAGTCTACTAATATTCAAATGGACCATCAAAATAAAGTGTTACCAAATGTTATTTTAGTGCATAATTTTATTTTATGTTGTTTCTTTGTACAACCCAAAATCAGAAAAGGTTGGGACAGTGTGGAAAACGCAAATTAAAAAAAAATTTGTGATTTCCAAATTTACTTTGACTTGTATTTCATTGCAGACAATATAAACACAAAATATTTCATGTTTTATCTGCTTAATTTCATTTGTAAATATAGATCCTTTCCTGTCATTCAGACATGCAACACATTCCACAAAATATTGCGACAGGAGCAATGTAGGGCTAGTAGTCACCATTACACAATGTAAACGTGTACTGGGGTCAGATAAATCAGTATTTCAGTTTTTTTAGAGAAATAGATGCCATGTGCTCTAAATCAAAGAAGAAAATGATAATTCAGATTGTTACCAGCCATCAAAAGCCAGGGTTTTTCTTGGTATTGGGTTGTGTCAGTGACCTTTGCGATGAAATTTCTGTGATGCCACCATTAATGCGGAAAAGTACATATAGATTTTGGAGCACTGTATGCAGCCTTGTTTTCCAGAGACGCCCATGCATATTTTAACAAGACCATGTAACACCACATTCTGCACACATTATAAAGTTCTGGCAGCGGAGGAAGAGGTTACAGGTACTTGACTAGCCTGCCTGCAGTCCCGACCTGTTTCTGATAGAGAATGTGTGACACATTTTGAAGCACAGGTCCCCATACTGTTGCACACCTTAAGACTTGTTTGCAGAAAAAATGGGACAAAATTACACCTTCAGTCCCTAAACGTCTTTTAAGTGTTGTGAAAAGGAATGGCAACATTACAAAGTGGTAAATGCTTTACTGTTCCAACTTTTTTTTAAAAATGTGTTGCAAGAACCAAAATTAAAATAAATGTTTATTCACAAAAAAATTTAAATAAAAAATCAATAAAAATCATGAGGAACACAGTAAATTTTGTTTGTTGTATTGTCTGCAATGAAATAGAAATCATAGTAAATTTAGAAATCACTTTTCCTTTATTTGCATTTCCATACTGTCCCAACTTTTTCTGATTTTAGGTTGTAATTAGTTTTGTGTAATTAGTTTTGTATACGTTTCTGAAAAACAAACTATTTATACAAATTTTTTATCTTCTGATCTGAGCTGGTATTTCTTGCACTAGTCTTGATAGGGCACAGAGAGCAGCTGCTGCTGAAACTGGCAGCAGGAACAGACAGAGCACATTCCAGCCGTGCTAATGAACTCAAAACCTCCATCATACATGGACAACTGCTCATTCCTTCAACATGTTTACTCATGCAGACATATTAGTATCATATATGTTGTTTTAAAGTGATTATTAACTTCAATTAAAATGTTTCCTCCAGCTTTTCCAACTTTGAAACCATCAGCAAGAATAGAAACAAAGTGTGAAAGAAAACCTACAGAGACACTGCAATGAGTAGGAAGTGATAGCTAGAGCTGCGATAATCTGCCAATGTAAACATTCAGAAATCAAAAACCTTTGAGAAATAGCTGTTATAAAAATTTATCAACTCACCTCAACCCAGAAAACAAGGTTCCAGGACAATAACCATGGAATGAACCCAAACTGAAGAGCTGGTAACCAAACTGAAGCTCAAAATAGGACGGAGGTAGTCTGGCCCCTCTCTGACCGAGTTTAAACATATGCCACAGATCGCCCAGGCAACGTTTAATCTGTTTATATTTATTAATAAACACAAGGAGGAAGAAATATGAGCTTGTACAGCGCGGGCACCAACTCCAGCTAATCAGCAATCATGAGGTCCTCTGGGAGGCAACCTAAACACTGGAGCCAATAGGACAGCAGATAACAAACATATTATAACAAATTATCAAGGTCAGTGTCCAATGGGTGGCGAGTGTAGGGTTTGCATGAGACAGCATAATAAAAAATAAAAAAATAATAATAAAAAAAATAAAAAAATAAATATAAAAAAAAATAAAAAAAAATAAAATAAAAAAATAAAATAAAATAAAAAAAAATAAAAAAAAATAAAAAAAATAAAAAAAATAAAAAAAACTACTACTAACACTTCCCTTCTTAGACTTTACAGACCTGAAACTTGCCTTTAGTACTTATTCATTGTTGCTCTTAGTTGTGTAAATTGCTTCCTTGTCCTCATTTGTAAGTCGCTTTGGATAAAAGCGTCTGCTAAATGACTAAATGTAAATGTAATGTAAATGTAATAATTCAAGCAGGTCAGTCGCACAAGACTGGCATGCTACGATAACCAATGGGGAAAAGTTGCTTTTTGTGGTTTCCTAAACGGCACTGACCTACATTCAGAAATGACCTGAAAGCCTGGATCTCAAGCAGAATTAAAATTAAGTGGAAATTTAAAGCTCCAAGAAAGTCATTTTAGACAGTGAGATATAAGTAGCTTGTGTTTGTTTAGTAGAGTCCACCGCACCGAATTTCCCTGCCAATGCCTGCTCATTATCTCAGCTGCTTTAAATAGATGTCTGATCTAAATTTATGTATTACAGATTAGTTAAGTTAGGGAGGCAGCTAGTTTCAACAAACATGTTAACTGGTGATGTGATAACTTTAAATATTTAATCGAAGATATATTATGACAAATGTGAAATGTAAAGTAAAAAAACAACGTACGTTGATCAAAAGTTTTTGCATCTAAATCAAATAAAATTTTCAAATTTGTTTCAAAAAAGCTTTGTGAAAATAAAATTGATCACATCATTCCATCGTATAAGTCTGTAATAGATATGTTTGTGTATGAATTAAAAAACATACATGTACTTGCATATGAAAGATATACATATAAAAAAGTGATTGTTCTAAAACAATACATATTTTAGATAATTAAAAACATCTTGCTAACATATAGGCAAAACATGTATAATAATGTATAAAACGTATAAATGTTTGAAGATTTAAAATTAGAGTATTTGGGGGCTGCGCTGTGCTTTTTAAATAAAAGATTATTGTTTTAAATATTCCTTCCAAAGTTTATTTAGTATATAAATTATTGTACAATAATATATATTTTATAATAATTTAAACAACAGTTCTGTCTGGTTCTTGAATCTGATTGGCTGATAGCTGTGCGATATTCTGTCAGTAACAGCACTCGTACCACCTCTTCACCCTTCACCCGTGTGTATTACTCCACCCACATACAGCAGAAGCAGAGGACACTTAACAAATATTGCTGCTGTTGGATAACATACACTAATGTACTTTTGAGGCTTTTTTTAGTCGAGAATGTAATTGTTTAGATTGCAAATGCAGTTTATTTATAAAGATAGTGCCTATTTTTAAATATTTTTTTATGAGAGACAGCGCATCGGTGGCCCTTAGCTTGTCCTACTGAGGAAAGACGGTTGACAATGTTCTTCCCCAAGATGACGACAGAGACCGCATAATAAGCCCTAAGAGAAAAACTGCATAATTTCAAACTACAGCCAATCAAATCCTTATTAAACAGGTAAATGACTTTCTAAGTCGATCTTTCTTTTTTGTATGTTGTAGTGCTGTATTTATACTCTAGTAATATTGTGATCTCCAGAAACACTGGGAGACATCTCTGTAGACTGATGGCATGTCATGCTGTTCAGCCTTATAATCTTAAGATGTGAGCAAAATCACCGGTTTTGTCATCATTTTAGACATTACTAGAGAATCATTCAAATACTAGCTCTAAAGTGACATTTGTGAACGAGCAATTGTGAGATCAGCTGCAGATGTGAAGGAATGGCAAAAGAAAGTAGTTCCTCTTACAAAAGGGTTTTGAGACTCTTTGTGTTTTTTTTTTATACACATGATTAAGCCATCAAACTGTTTTATAAACACAATATCACACGAGTAGCTGGGCAATGTGGCTGTATATCGTCACTGGTGGGACACTTAAGGCAACCAACGCCTCCCACTATTGCCGATATACAGCCACATCGCACTGCTACGGGTCTGATATTGATCTTATATAATCAATATTTCAATATTTTATAATTGTTTTGCTGGTGACATTAGTATATACAGAGATATTGATGTATTACATGTTTTTTTTTATTGATGCATGAAAGCCTCATTTTGAGCCATTCATTTCTTTCCGAACTCAGCCGCGTACGGGTCAAACTTTTGGTGAATTCCAGTTTCCAAAGATTTAATCGCTGCCATTATTGAGGCGCCATTAATCATGCTTGTTTAGTCTTTGGCCAACTTGGTGGACCCATTAGAGTTTATCAAATCAGTCTTTTTCTGACGCGGAGCTTTCTACATAGAGACGTTGAGTTCAGAAATAGTCCACAAAACAAATTAGCAGCTGCAGCAATAAGCTTGGTCTAGGCTGTAACTAGTATTTAGTAAATTTAAGAATTAGTTTGCAGAGCTCCCGACCTCACATGGCAGACGCTAAACAGGAAGTCCCGAGCCATGCATTTATAAAAACATGAAAAATCAGTGTAATTTCTACTCTCTCTCTATATATTTTTTAGCATAAATTGCCTTTTAAATCAGCCAGTTTGCGCAAACAATAAAAAGGAATGCTATGAAGTCAAATGTGTTTCATTAAGGTTCAATTAAAAATATTTACATTGTGTTCATAATGTCTTATATCACTTATTCTTTTAATGTCACCATATGTAAATGACAATGTTAAGTCTTCTAAAACATATGACAAACAAGTATAGGAAAATATAGACCCGTAATGGGATCCAACTACTGTGAAGTCAACATGTCTGGGGGCTACTTCAAGTCCTACATTTAATCCCCATGTTTCTTGTAGAACCACAAGGGGGCGCTATATAACCTCCTTTTTCTAATGGTGACGTACGTGTGTATTTGCATTCTCTTTATGTATGTGATATTAATAGAAATAGTTAGATGATGGGTAACTTTTCCAAACATTGCTTCCACACTAAAATCTCTGATCTTCTCTAAATAATTAATGCATTTATGTTTAAAGCTCTGTCTTATAGAAAGACAAGGTAATAATAAGGAGCCCCCTCTGAGGAATGCAGAGGTGCTTAAGCTGGTAATAAAGCACCGTTGAGAGATGGCTGAGCTGACTGAGCAAGGTAATGACCATTCAAAGTAGTGTCCAACAGCTTCATTCTCTCTGATTAGATCAACTTTTATTTGTTAAAGTTCTCTGACAGTACTATTAATAATCCCCGACTTCAGACCTTATTTGGAACACAATATTTTATCCCCTGACTTAAAGTAAAAGGAGGAGATCACAGCACAAATCAAACTTTGGCAATGTTTTGCTGTTGTAGTAAGGCCTGGATCTAAACAAAATCAACAATTTATAGTTTTTTTAATTGGGTGCAAGCTCGTGAAGATCCTATGAAATTAAGTCTTTTTAGATGTTAGTATCGGTATTGTTAGTTTTTGAATATCTAAAAGCTATTGTGCTCCAAAACAGTGGCTAAATTTGTGTTTAGAAGATATAAAACTGATACAAACATGTAAAGCTTGTAGTTTGTCACTTCTGCCTAAATGGATCAAAGGTTTTATTCCCGTCACTTCAGTTTCTTATCAAATTATAGCCAATTAAATGCTCTAGTATCTGACATGCCAATCCTCCCTTGACATGCTTTATTTTTTATAAATATTTGTTACAACCCTGCTCTAGGGACAAGGGCGCAACATAAAAGATCACCAGACAAAAAAAAAATCCTTTATTGTTGGGTCTCTTTATTTGTCTTTTTTTGTTATCACCCAAAAAACTTAAAGCCAACTACCTCGGAGTGGACCCACAGAAAAATAAGTACACTTTAACTAAACACCCAAATGAAACTAACTGAACTTAACAAAATAACAGAAATAAAAACACAAAAGTTACCCTTACCTCCCTAACTAGTTATTAAAACAGGAGACAATATTTACAGAAAGAAAATTGTGGTGTCCAACCCTTACTGCCTTTTACTGTGTACAATATTTAATATTCACAATATCAAGGCGAGGCAGTGGCGCAGTAGGTAGTGCTGTCGCCTCACAGCAAAAAGGTTGTTGGGTCGCTGGTTCGAACCTCCGCTCAGTTGGCGTTTCTGTGTGGAGTTTGCATGTTCTCTCTGTCTTCGCGTGGGTTTTCTCCGGGTGCTCTGGTTTCCCCCACAGTCCAAAGACATGCAGTTTAGGTGAATTGGGTAGGCTAAATTGTCCGTAGTGTGTGAGTGTGTGTGTGAATGTGTGTGTGGCTGGAAGGGCATCCGCTGCGTAAAAACTTGCTGGATAAGTTGGCGGGCCATTCCGCTGTGGTGACCCCGGATTAATGAAGGCACTAAGCCGACAAGAAAATGAATGAATGACAAACAGACAAACAAATAAACCATAAACAAAATAATAGGAGGAGGAAACACGGATGGATAAACAACAAAGAGTCAAAACTTATACACCAACACAGGACACAAAATCAACAATAACACTTAGCAACAAGAATAGTTTTATAGCACATCATTTTTAGCTTTTGTTCGAATAATGTTGGCATCCAGCGTAATGTTTTTATCCTGGAGTCACTGTGATCCACAAAACAAAAGCATACTTTATTCTTAAGGAGCTCGCACACCTCATGCGCAGTGCACATGACAGTTGGAAGTAACACACACCAGACATGCACATTCGCTTGTTTTTTTAAATGAAATTATTTTAAATAAATAAATGGCACGGCAGAAATATGAACAGTGTTCTGAGTAGTACCTGGGTGCTGTGGACAGCTGCTGACTTGTGGCACCTGTGTGTGTACCCTGATATAAACCTTGATATGTTTACCATTTTGAAATGCATTGTACTGCTTGGCGCGGTACCCCCTTTACGATGGTCTTGCTGCAGACAGTTACAACTCTTTTTGCATCCTTATTGGAACTCACACTGCTAGCAATCGAAGATTTATGTTATTAATGCCAGTTTGGCAAGCTGAACGCTTTCTGAACTGTACAGGAGACAAGGAGAGGTTGATTGACAATGGTCTACAGCCAATCAGGACACAGAACACAATGTGCTGTAAAAAAAAAATAAAGTAAGCATGTGAAATTGCACAAAAAAA
Organism: Danio rerio; assembly: GCF_052040795.2. Taxonomy (NCBI): domain Eukaryota; kingdom Metazoa; phylum Chordata; class Actinopteri; order Cypriniformes; family Danionidae; genus Danio; species Danio rerio. The sequence goes on along the minus strand of NC_141039.2, from coordinate 33,136,977 downwards.
AAAAAAAAACACAAAACTGAGAGGCTGTAAAAGGTGAACCACGTTATGGTGAGGGACCACTGTATTAAGTAAACCAACTTTGTGCATAATTATAAAAGTTAAGTCAATGGGTTTACTGACTTTAAAGTAACTAATTACTTTTTACAGTGCACCAGTACGCCAACAATATACTAAAAGAATGAGAATAAGATAGTAAAATAAATATTTCATGGCTGTACTGTAGTTCGCATACTTGCCCAGTGAGAGGAGTAATTACAAAAACTCAACCCACTGTTTCCCTAAACCATTTGTTCCATCCTTTGGTCCAGTGAACCATAGGTCTTGTTTTGATAGTATTGTATAGTAAGCTATTTCACCTCACCTGTTTTCCATCCATAACTTCCTTCCAAATCTTTCTATGTAACCAGTGAGGATGGTCTAGGGGTTCTGTGGAAAGTTAAATATTTTGATATGCTGCTCCACATTCAGTGTTGGACTAAAAGGTCACTAGTGCTCTACAGGGCTTTACTGCGTCAATATGTGTAAGCAAGTACAAACAGTGAGGTTCAAAAATTTGAGACCAAATAGGGAGGACATGTACAAAGAAGTTCACATTGTCATTATCACTAGTGAGAATTATTGATTAGTGACCAAGAAATAATGCAGAATCTTTTACATTTTATATTAAGAATCTCTCTGTCTTATTGTGGACTCTTAAAGCTCCAGCACTATAAAGTTCTTTATTTGTACTTCATCAATGAAGAATACTTTATTTTTTTCTTCTTGAAATTATATCATGCATTATTTATTTGTTTGTATTTGAATTGCTTTCTTATAAAGTAGGCCTACTTCTGCTTAAAGTCTGTTTGAAATCTGAATATAAAGTGTTTTTTTTTTTTTGTTATTCTGTAGGTGAACAATTAATTTACTGATTTTTTGTTTTGTTTTAGTATTTGTCAACGTCTACTCAATATTCCATGTCAGTAGGAAGTGCATCAACATACTGAAATAAAATTCTCAGCAACTTCCGTTCACGCTGACTTTAGATGCTATTTGGAAATGTTTGAGCGTGAAGTGATGTGTTGATAAGATGAGTGAATGCAGAAACAACGGAGGGAGAAATTAATTAAAATCATTGACATTAAACAAGATCTGCCAAACAACAAAATATGAATATTTTTGATTTTATGTTTTTTCTATTATTGATTTAGTATTGAAACATTCAAGAACATATTATGGCTGTAAAGGGCTTGGAAACTGTAGTGTTTTGACAGAAATAAACCTGTAGTGTTGTCATAAAATAAAGGACAAAAAGAGCTTCAACTTCAACCTGGCAATACTGGGATTCTCCTCACAGCTGGTTGTTTTAAAAAATATACTTTTATGGCCTCAGCCATATCAACTTGCGTAAGACTGAAGCTAAGCAGGGCTGCTCATGGTTAGTATGTGGATAGGAAATCACATGGGAAAACTAGGTTGCTGTTGGAAGTGGTGTTAGTGAGGTTAGCAGGGGTGCTCAACAGCGGTGGTCTGTGTGAGTCCTAATGACCCAGTATAGGGATTGGGACACTATGCTGTTAGTAGGTGCCGTGTTTTAGATGAGATGTTCTGACTCTCTGTGGTCATTAAAAATCCCATGGCACATCTCATAAAGAATAGGGGTGACCTGTTCAATGCAATCCCACCATAATTTGTAACTTTTTGCGTTAGTGGCTAATTTGCATGTATTTGTACAATCTTATTAATACATTTAGTATGATATGTTCATCCCCAATGATGGCTGAGTTTGGAGGTAGGCCTCCTTTTAAAAATTGTATGCATTTGTACAAATGAAATCATAAACATTTTTTTTTTAATTAGCCACTTTTTCTGACAATACATTAAATAGTTTTCTCGTGCGTTCAGGCTTTAGGTTGCAACCTAAACTTTCTGTGTTTGCCATGTTTCATGAAAGTCTCTGGAGATTTACAGCCCTTGAGAATCTGCCTGTGGCAACAAAAGGGCATTACGTTTTTTATAGGCTATCCCTTATTTACAGTCTGTCACGTTTTTCTTAGAACATACTTGAAAAGCTAGAAAAGACTTATCTCTAACAGAGTTTTAAGACTGAGTGACACTGCATGGTGAAATATGCTTTTCACAAGCACATGTATCACCCTGGGACTAAAGGTTGAGGCATGGCATGAGAATCACATGAAAAGATAGATGGCCATGATAAACTACCTTCCCTGTTTTAAAATAACAGCACAAACTGCCATGACGACATTCTCAAACATCAGATAACTCTCATCATGTTGTTTGTGAGGGATTTCACCTGAAGCAAATCATCCTGCCAAGTAAATGACAGGTTTTTAAAAAATTATTTTAGAGAAAAAAAGACCCAACATTTCACATATTAACAAACACCTACAAGAGCATTTGGTGGTATGATAACTAAAAGTAATAAATAATGTAGTGCATTACATGTTGACAACAAATTTAAGTTTTAATACTTTGGCTGGTAAAAAAGGAACATGGCACAGGCTATAAAGCTCATTCGGTTGTTAAGTTAACCATAAATGGACACAGAGTTCTTGAAGAATGTTGGAGATGAGCAGATCAATGCGATCTGGAGAGAATTATGTTCTCCATCTCTCCTCAATTTACTTCAGTGGAAGCTGAATGAGGTCAACACTCCCGACAGTCAGCTAGCATGATCAAAAAATATCTGCTGGGATTTTAGTGCAGCCGTTTTCACTGCAGTAATAAAATGACTCATGACAGCTGATATTTTTTTTCTTCCATAATGGTGATTGTGTAAGAGGGAATTCTGGAAGATGGGTCAGGCGGATCAGCCCCCTGACACCTGAATCAGAACGAGGAGTATAAAATGAGATTGAAAAATGGAACTAAAATGAGCAGAGAGTTTAGAGATGAAGGGATTTTCTGCTTCATGACAGCAGACACTTAACATTCCACTTATGAAAGATGTTGCGCTTGTGATGGTATACTTTTGACTTTAACACATTGTCTGATATACAAAATATATGGTGAAGTTAAATAATTCACATTTTTCTCTTCATCAGATAAGTGCACATGGAGAGTGGGATGCTTAAGTAAAAAATGCAATATTAGCACAATAAATTGTTCTGATGTGTACTTGATAAACTAAATTGCCTTCCAAACGTGTATATGTAAGTTTCGTCAGTTGAAAATAGTGGGTAGGGGCAGTATTTTATCAAATTCCAGACAACAAGTTTTGTGGTCACGGATAGAAAAATAATGCGTGTAAATCAAAACATTTACGTCGTGTCTAAAAATATAATGTGCAAAAGCGAAAACTAAACTCAGAATAGGAAACAACATATTCAAGAGTTCAAACTTCGCTGATGATTGATTATAAAGCATGTTTGGCATATTGTCCCGGAAGAGAGCCCTGAGCTTATAAGATCCCTGAGCCCTGGGCTCCCTCTAGTTTGCATGGCGAGAAAAGAGTTTAAGCTCAGGTAGATCTCTAGAACACCCCTATTGTAGTAGCTAATGAACAGATAGTGATTGCTCTTAAAAGATAACTACTTACTAGGTGCATGTCTATTTAGACACCTGACCATGATTCCATGGAAATCATATCAATATGAACATTTATACTGTAACGTCAGACACCTGTCCGTGATCGCAGGGGTTTCATATAATACAGTGTTTCATAAACTGTGGTACGCGAGCTTACTTCTAGTGGTACATGAAATAATACTAAATAATAAACGAAAAAAAATTATATTAAACCCTTTGACTCGAACAATTACACTGATGTGATCGGCATCAGCTGTTCATCGCGTCATCAGATGCTAAAAATCAACCCGCTTTGTCACAGAATCAGAGAAAGTGGCACGCGGCCGCGGCGGTTGCAGAGCAAATATGCGCTAGGAGACACGCTTTTGCAGACCAGTGCTGTTGTGTTGGCATTTCGGTGACTGCATGCTGCATCATTGGTAAAATAATTATCACAAATGTGTTTAAAAAATGTGTGTTCGTAGTTGTGTTAAATAATACTTGTTTTCGATATATAAAGTTATTTATTTTGTAAAGCAGCATGGCTTTCGATTAATTTGTTACCTCAGATTTAGGCTACTTTATCTGGATGCAATTCAAATGTTGCAGTACACAGAACATAGACTCAAGTAACTTTGCCTTGCTTGAAGCTTGGAGCTAGAAGATAATTAAAGCAAAATTAAAGTTAGTCATGTGTGTGGTTGACACAAACTCCACTTAAGAGGAGATCTCAAATCACGGAAAATTCGCACATATGAATGGATAAATCACCTATGAATTGGTCAAGCAGTGTATTTATGCATATAATTACTCACCTTTCGGACACACGTACTGTAAAGGACACTTAGTTAGCAGATCTAATTTCTAATTTAAAAACAGTTGAAGTCAGAATTTTTAGCCCCCCTTTGAATGTTTTATTTTTTAATATTTCCCGAATTTTGTTTAACAGAGCAAGGAAATTTTCACAGTATGTCTGATAATATTTTTTCATCTTCTTGTTTTTTCAAATGTTCAAGCATTAACCGTGTGACTTTTTCCCTATTCTCTGACAAGTATATATACAAACTGAAGGATGTCCCATGGCTAACAAGAGGGTTTAGACTACAATAGAGATCTTTCATTTGGGTGTCGTGACCTGCTATTAAGGTAATAACATAAACATAAGATTAGCTGATGTGGTGGTAGACTGCACAGCAAACCGTCCTTTTAGACTCTTGACCTCTGAATGGACATGACGTTGAAAACCCAAACATTAGATAACTTTAATGCAAATTAGGGGTTCACAATATATTGTTTCAGCATCGATATCACAATGTGCGCACCCGCAATAGTCACTTTGCAAGGTATGCAATGTCGAGTCTGAATTATAGTTGAACATAAACCACAGTATTGTATTTATGTACTGTATTTATATGGAATAGATACAATCTATGCACAAAAAAATCTTTCTCAAAATGTTTGTCTTGTTTCTAGTCTAAATATCTTCATTTTAAAGTGCAAACAAGATTATTTTGCTTACCCCAAAACTCTTAGTTTTGACTTATTTCTTCTCAAGTTGAAAACAATACAATAATTTTACTTGCTCTAAAATATTTGAGATATTTGGACTAGAAACATAACAAAAAAAAGTAAGAAAAGCATTTATTTCATTGTGATTATTTAGTTCTTGTTCTTGATTTAAATAGTCCTATTCAGTTCTTGAACCATCAAATAATCCTATCTTGTGAAACTGTATTCATATTGCAATATTTAGCACAGAAAAATAAAATATCCCAATATTAAATTTTTTATATCGTGCAGCCCTAATGCAATTTTTTTCTCAAGACCAAATCTCACCTTTGTTGTTCTTTTTTCGTACCATATGCTGATGATTTGATTTGTGTAAATGGTTTTAAAATGCTTTACATTGATGTGTCAAGATGTTGGTTTGACAAAGCAATCTTTATAAAATTAAAATAATTCTGCCATGCTAAAAATTACCACTCAGATTGTTATAACTTGCACTATAAATACCATTAAATACATTACAAACCATCACATCAGATCATTTTAATGGTTTTGAGTTTTGAGACTTTTTGTTTTAACATGCCACCACTAGATTACCAGTAGAGAAACAAAGTTTCATTTAAAACAAATATACTTTTTTATTATAAAACCATTACAAACTCTCTGAAGGTTTCTGTCGTTTCTTTTTTCACTATAAGGTGAAAAGCTTGGACTCTGGTTTTACTCAGAACTCCAATAAAAATGGTTAAGGCAAGTTGCTATCATGTCTAGTATTTTTAAACTTGCTAACATATCATGAATTAGCATTTTTCAAACATCTTACATGTTTTAAGTTGTGATTAGCATGTTTCCTAGCACAGCTGTAGCACAAATTTTTACATTTCAATCATGTTCATCATGTTGCTAGCATGTATTAGCAATTTGTTAACATGTTTCCACTGTTTCCATTGCTAGCATGTTTTTAAGTCTAGCATGCATTAAGAACTTGCTACTATAAATTAGCATGTTACCAATATGTTCATAATACAACACATTGTTGTACTATAAAATATGGAAATTTAAAAAATGAAATTGTCATACAGCAGAGATCATCTTGTTACCCGATAATTGTTTTTGTACTGTAAACATTTATATTTTTAAGTTAAAGGCTGTAACAAATCTAATTTAATTTGATTAATCAATATAATTAAATGTAATTTAAAATAAGTTATTTTAATTTATGGAAATGTAAATAAATATTTCATATTTATGCATTTACTTTGTTGAGTGGAGATCTTGTGTAGTCAAAAAGAAAAGAACAACACAGACAGCATTTAAATATGGATCCAGTAAAGCATAAATGAATAACAGAATGGAAAGTGTGGCAAACAAAAGCATCCATGTGTTTACTGAGATTCTCAACCACATAATACCCAGAGGAGCAGGGAAAAGCCAAAGCTTGGGAATATTCGGTCCACTTGCTCACCAGGTTTTACACATCTGTACACTGACAAATTCAAGTTTTCATAGACCTCCAGTGGCTAAAAGAGCCTATTGTATGCCAGGATTCTTTAGTAAAGCCCGTAATTAAACCATCCAAAATGTATGTACAATTTTCCAGGCTTTTATTTTTAGGCTTAATAAGAAAAAAACTGATTAAAAAAACTGTGATTTTTATCTTTTCCTGTTCTTTTTTGTTGCACAAATGGTGCAGCGTCCTGGAATTTTGGGACATTTGGCCTCTCAGTGTGTTTCCTAAATAGAGCAGGAAAAAAGAGAGAGACCAAACATCATGCCTGGACCTGTGCCTGTGTCTGAAGAGAGCAAACAGAGCAAACGGATAAAAAGGATTGACTATCTGTCTGTCTGACCCCTCTCAGACACCATAAACTCAGCGAAGTGCTACAGACAAGAAAGAAAAAGACAGACAAAGAATAAACATCTATTGACAAAAATCTCTCATAATATCTGAGAATCTGTGCTTTTTTTTGGTCTTAGTAAACAGTGATTTCAGCTCCATCTGTTTGATTCTGTGGCAGATGTTATGAATAGGGTGGAGTTTTGAAGCTCTTTTGTGTCTTGCCGTCAAACAGTGGTTTCTTGTCAAAGCCATATTTCTGTGAGTCATTGGTTTGGCTCTGCAAGCTTATACTGCCTCAGACTGAGAGCTTCCAGACAGATGTTCTTCTCCAACCTGGAAGTGGTTGAACGGCTTGAAATCGTTCTCACACATGCTTGTGAACATGGCTTTTGTTCCCAGTTTGCTTTACAGATTATACTAGATTTTGAGAATTTGGTATGCTAAAATGAAATCCTTTAGTATAAAAGCAGCATCGGTGTTTGTTTTTTGGTCTCACTTTATTTTAATGTATAAGTCCAGCTTTTACAAAATCATCATAATGAATTTGCTGCTTAATATTTAGTAAGTTGGTCAACATAGACTCATTCTGAAAATGAGCCCTATATACATTTCTGGAGATTGTAAATTACCAGCTGACTACTTACCTCCGTATGTATGGTTTTCCAGCTGTTTACCAGTTTGTCCAGTTAGCTCACCATGTACGTCGGTGGACTTGTGACACAGAGAGGAGATGACCACAGCAATGGGGTTTGGGTACAGTGAAGAACGGTTCCAGAAAGCAGGCAAGACAAAAACAGAATCCAAAAAATAAAATAAACAAGTAAATAACAGGATGAGAATGTGGTAAAACGTGGTAAATATCAGATAAAGTTTTTTTTTTTTAAACTGTTTTTTAAATTTGTTTTGGGGTTAAGGGATGTGAGTGGGCGGGTCAATCTGTGCTTTTTAAAATACTATTAGTTGGGTTTAGGGAAGGGGGAGGATGGGTCAGTCGATTGGTCAGTCAGTCAGTCAGTCAACAGCGGCCTCTGGTGGATTTACGAGAGGATTACAGACGCGAATGGCGGAAATTTGAGATCTCATAAAGCGTGCATAGCCGTCTCTTGTGGATTTGGGAAAACAAAAACTGCAAAAAAAGTTGCTTAAAAAGTACCGCTTTAAAGATTGATGCACTAAACAAAGCCACACCCCCTACTCAATATTCCATTTCACTTGGAAGTACATCAACATACTGAAATAAAAGTCTCAGCTACTTCTGATTCACAATGACTTTAATATTATAATTGATGCTCTGATATGGACAATTTAGCCAATACTGGTAACTATTTTCCCCTACAATGGTAAATCTTGATTTGATTCATAGTTAAATCGTTAAAGTCAGGTGGAAGTGGAAGTCACAAGGCTTTTCTTTTGTTTTGTGACAGATTGTTTCACTTTATAAGGCTACAATATATCATCGGGAGCTACGGGGTTTGATTTTTTTGCCTGTATATGTTTTTGCTGTTTTTTATCTCAAAACTTGATGAATCCCGAAGGATCACTGTACATACTGAACAAAAATGTCACCTACATCTTGGATGACTCAAGGGTGACCCTAAACATGGTGAAAGCTGCTAAATGTGTTTGTAAATGTGATTCTAGTGTACGCCTATAAAATCTCTGAACCACAAAAAATATTTTTTCTGTCAGTTCAAAAACTTAATTATTGTGATATCTTCAGAACAATCAATTATTGTCTCTTTATAAGTTAACTGCTAAATTAAAATTTTAAAGGTGCTATGCCTAAGTTTATGAATCTTCTAAAGCATAAACATAACTTAATATGTTTGCAGATATGCAAGAAACATGCCACGTGAACATTCTTGTTTATCTGAAAACCAATGCTGAAGTCAGTTTTTCTGCTTTGAAAATGTGTTTTCTGTGCCGGAACATCTGTCTTTGTGTTGGTTCTTTTAACCCACCCACTGACAGTTTAGCCAATTATATTTCAGTTCATTTGGCTGTTTGCGCCTGACGAAACACGACAGAAATTGAAATACAACCATTCAGAAGGACAGAATATATGTGCACTTTCTGCACTCACACAAAATAGTAACGTTTATAACCCAATTAATATATATTATACCTCTTCACATTATTAAATATAGATGATGAATCACTGATATCTGTTGATTTTGAGTCACAGATCTAAAGTTCAATTTCAAACTAAATAAAATTTAAAACTTTATTTTGCTCTCAAGATCTGCTGCTGCTTTCAATAGTATGGCAATAAATGTCATATAAAATGGCATTGAAACTCACATTATTAGCATTTACCACTGAATAAAGCACATAAGGTGTACCTGAGGTAATCTTTGTCAATTTTCTGTTGTTCACCTGTGAGAAAGAGAAGCCGTTTCTAATATATCAATTTGAGGTGTTGGTTAGAATGAAAACTCATTTTAATAGAGAAAATATTCCTTCTATCATGTGCTGATGCTTTCTTTAGAACACAACTTAAATCAGGCTTTAAGCTTAATAGTCAGGCACGCTGTTGAAGTTGTCAATCTGGTAACCTGCGCTTTCATTTGTTTTGAACCTGGGGTGCAATACCTAGGTTAACCACTGGGTGCCGACCGCACATACTGCACCTTTAATTTGACAATTTACAGCTTAACTTTTATAATATAATACTATTCAAAACCGACTAAATATTAGGCAGTTTTTACAATCGTGAAGTCTGCTCTTGAGTCTGCTTTTAGTTTTCTCTGCGCAACATATTTCAGCATCAAAAAGGGCTCTTCAGTTTTAACATGGATGGATCGTGTTGGCTTCACTGTGTAGGAAACAGTTCATTCACCAGATCTGACCAGCCACTGGAAGACTTGTGAATTAATTGTGTACTAGTATTAAAGTGTTAAATCTGCGATGCTCTTAGAGCTTGGCACATCAGAGCCTTATTAAAGACAGAGGCATGAAGGCACGGAAGCCTCTTAATCAAAGTGTCTCATCACAGGCCAGAATCTCTAATTGAAACTCTTCATGCGATTTATACTGAAGCTCTAACTTGAAGGAGATCAAAAAAAAAAAAAAAAAAGAAGACATTGCCAAGATGTACTTTCTCAGTGATTCTTGTGACAGAGTAATGAGTGTTCACTGAAACTATGTGAGTCTCATTAGGGCTAAAGCTGTGGTACAAGAGCACCCGTCTGGTCCCTGCTGAGGTTTGGCAGGACTGCGTTAAAGTAGCAAAACATCAAAATCTATTAGTATTGTGTGTTTTTTTTGTCTGTCTCTTTAGTATAGTTTATGTCTTAACGGCACAGTTCAGCTGAAAATCTTTTTTTTTTTTTTGCATTTTAGTATGTATATATTTTGTACAGACACATAAATTGCTGGCCTGACATGCATATTACAACGTTTTTAGTTTTTGCACAGAGAAATGCAAATGGGGATTGTTTTAACAAACTGTACGCAAAACTTTACAAAGACACAGATGAATTTTTTTTGTACATTATTGTCATTACAGCTTTCCATTTTTAGTGGAACAACAAAAAGTGTGACATTATATTCAGAATAAGAAATAAGAAAAAACGTTTTTAATTTCTAGTAAGTTATAATGGTTTGGAAACGTACTATTGCAAAATACTTGAATATATCTGTTGTGATAATTCTATAATTTCTGTAGTAACCAGTGGTGTAAGATAACTAATTACTAATACTCAAATTACTGTAATTGAGTAGTTTTTCTCAAAAATTGGAACTAATTAAGCAATTTTAAAAATGTGTTCTTGTACTTTCCCTTTAGTACATTTTTAGTGCAGTATCAGTACTTTTAATCCACTACTTTCCTTCAATCTGCAGTCTCAATTTTTTTTTCTTGGGGATAAGAAAATTCAATCCTGCGATTCCTGTCTAATCAAATCGCACATAGAAGTAAAGAGGTAAATCGCATCATAATGAAAACCCTTAAGACATGGGCGATTTATAAATGCAGCAAACTGTTTGCAAGCATTAAAAGTGTCCAAGATGTCAAATTTTTTACACGCATTGACTATTTTGATGCATGTCACTGATGAAAAAATGATACAAGTTTACTGTATGACAACGAAATGGCCTTAAACACCCAGCAGGCACAAGACGTCAACATGACGTCAGATTGAAGTTGTACCCCAAAGTTATGGGAACATTGCATATTTTTTGGAAATAAAAATCATGTTAATGTCAGAACTCAACACCAGGCCGACGTCAATGGCCAACGTCCAACCTAATCAACCAAATATTAATGTCTAATGATGTTACAGCTTGACATTGCGTGGATGTTACTTCTATGACGTCTATAAGACGTTAGAGCTTATTTGCCATACCGGCGAATAAATGTCAGTATTTAAGGTCAATATGACGTTGGTTTAAGATGTTGGCTTGATGTGGGATTTTGGTCATTTTCTAACACAACCTAAAATCAACAAAATATCAACGTCATTTGACGTTGTTATTGGGCATCAAAATAACATTGTCCTTAAATGCTGGCTAGACATTGAAATTTGGTCAACTGACATCAAACTAAATCGAACGTAATAATAACGTCTTATGACGTTGTGTGCCTGCTGAGCAATAATTAATTCTCTACAGAATGTTACGTTTACACAGATCCACTAATTAAATTTAAATGTATCAGCTTTTCACAGCGTAAAACTCACTACTCCTGAGTACTTTTGAAAGGTCTACCTTTTATTCATACTTTAAGTAATATTTATAACAGATACTTTTACTCTACCTGCACTACATTTTTAGGCAAGTAATGGTACTTTTACTTAAGTATGATTTTTCAGTACTTTTTCCACCACTGGTAGTAACCCAACCCAAGACTGTGAGTTTTTTTCAACTGTAAAAATTGTAAAAAAAATAATAAATTAATAATAATAATTTCTCATCCACACCTGCCTTATGGTTGTGTATTTGTTGTGGAGATGTTGTATTTCAAAACAGTGGTATATGACAAAGAAATTCCAAAAAACTATAAAATGTAAAAAATTCCTGTGACAGAAGTTTCAGGGAAAGATTTTGTACCGTTATTTCTGACACTATAGTATTTACTATAAATTAGAATAGTATTTTTTCATGTTTGCATATATTTGCATATCTCATTTTTCGCAGAATGTCAAATAAGTTTTGAAGAGTAAAAGGTGAGTAGCTCACACAATAAATATACTGTAGTTGTGTGTGTGAATTATCTTATTGTGAATTTTGTGTTTGCATGTTGTAAGTAGGCATCCTTTGCTAACAGGTTGTTGGTTTGTATGACTGCGTCTAGTTGTGATTGTGTCATTGGCTGTGCAGCCCATTGGTACAGAAGGAAATCCAGTCTGCCTAGGACAAAGAGAGGGAGAGAGGGATAATACAATGCTGGGAGAGGAGGGCTTAACCCAGTCGACAGGCGGGATTTCCTGGCTGTTGCCTCAGCTCCCATCCATGAGAGTGCTGGGAGATTTACAGAAAACACCTGTATAAATGGAGCTTGTTTTGGAGTTGTTGCTTAAATGCTACAGGGATTTAAAAATAAAAATTTCAATAGAAACAAATGGCAAATTGAATTTCTATGGTTTTAGGAAATAATTTTGTTTTTAAGTCATTGGCAGTTTTCTAATTAAATGTTTTAATAGCATTTGCATGATATCTTCAGCTTAAAATATTGAATAATTCAGCTGTAACTCTGCTTGTAAATCTTTTGTCAAGGTCATTTTTTGGTGGGATTTTTTTTTCAGGTCTGAACTTTTGGGTTTGAACTAGCAACAAATTTGGCGGAGTATGCTCTATTTGTGAAGCTTTACTTGTTAATTATTTTCTTTCTTTTTTTATCATATATTTGTTAAGTTTAGGTCTCCTGCACTGAATATCCAAAATAGGTTTTGTTAGACAACCCCTACAACTTTGTAATTTTTTAGTGTTAAATATTACAGGGCAGTTTATCATTTAATGAAAACTAATTTCAGTACAGTTTTAGTACTGTTATCACGTCTAAACACTTTTACAATTTAAACTCTTTTAGCAAATGTGCTAAAACAAACACATTTTTGTCAGAGATGAGTTTTTGTCAATTGAGTTTTTACACTTTTCATTTGCTGATATACTTATTCCAGATGTACACAATTAGTCACCACTAGATAAAACTCGAATTCGCCAAAACCTACGATCACTTGCATAGGGGTGTCTGCTTCACAGTAGACAGACGGGATGACAACAAAATGAACTCATGCCATTATATTAAACAACGTTTTTATTTTTTACTTTTTATTGGCTCCTGTATAGTCTCAGGCCTAGACATCACCCATGGTCTGCTGGCTGAATGTCTGATGCTTATTGCACATAAAATTGAAGTCATCATCTGATTGAATTCTACATGATTTTCAGAAGACGTGTGTTATTGTTACCTAATGGTCCACCTGGAAACAAAGCCATTGTGACCCTTAACAAATATGTGATTTTTTTAAGATCAACTAAAGGCATAATCAAAAGTATCATTCATTTTTAATACGCCTCCAAGATTTAGCTTGAAGCACTTAATGTTTAAATGTGATTGGTTGCTGTACATCGAATTTGAGTTGTTTTTAGCCAACAAAAGCTATGATGTCCAGTCCGTCCTGTTCAAATATGCATCTGTTTCCTCATTTCTAAATATAAACCTTTTTCATAAGTTAAATCTTAGTGACCTTCAGAAAGACTTGATTTATCTTGTTGGGAATGAGGAAATGTTCAACTTCCCCAATGCAATCCAGTGTTCAAAGTATCTGGCAAGGCTGAGTTTCTTCCAGTGGTAAATGATTGTGTATATTCGTACTCAAAATATACCCACTGCTTGAGGTCCATACTTTCATTACAAAACACTGAGGCTTTTGTGAAGGCAGGAGAATGACTGTTTTCTCTATAGTTGCTATAGCAACATTTAAACATTTCAATGTGTTCAGAAGGACTGGGTTTAAGTCTGACTCACAGTAACCCCACCCAATCCCCCACAAGTCTTCTCTCTCTCCCTCCTGTTTTATACAATACAGAGGTGGCTGATAGAACATCCATGTCATCTTTTATCCTTGTTTTAAATTAACTGTTGAACTGCAAATATAATGTCTGATTGCAATCTGTGGATGTTTGGAGGAATAGCGAAAATGTATCTTCGTTCCATGACACTAAAACAAGAGATCCAGATCATGATCCCTAGATAGGGCTGATTTACTGGACCATATCTGGTCCAACCCAGTACAAGGAAAGAGGCCAGGGGCCGAGGTTGTCCATCTGTGCTTTTCAAAGCAGAAAGAAAGTCAAACAAGCGCTGAGAATAAGCATTCTTGTGTTTACAGAGCATATTGAGTAAGCCTTGGTACATATCCTGACACACACGTCTCCCTTATCTCTGTTTACATTCAAAGTCACTGAATTTTCCTGTAAATGGCAATGGCATGGTGGAAAAAACATTGACAACACATTTAACAAGTTCATAAATGCTTCCAGATTTTATTTTTATGCAGAGGTTGAAATAATAGTGTTATTTCAGAGCTCTCAAGAGTTTGTTTCTATTTAGGTTTCAAATAAAAGAACTTAAAAATCTGATCGTTTTTGAGACTCGAGAGTAAACATTGACCGAACGATTTGACACATATCTGAAGAATCCCACAGAACAAACCATGAGCTGTGTTGTTTCACAGTGGCACGCTATAGGAATGAATTAGGTGGCAGAACAAATTCATTCAAGACTGATAGGACTGAAGAAGTGGAATGGAGTTTAGAATTCAATGTTGTGTTACGTGTTTAAGTTGTTATATTAGATGAGACATAACATTAAGTGAGTTTCTACTGCTGCTGGGTGAAAGTAAGAGAAAACACAACAAATGGATTCATTCATTCATTTATTTTCTTTTCGGCTTAGTCCCTTTATTCATCAGGGGTCGCCACAGCGGAATGAACCACCAACTTATCCGGCATGTGTTTTACGCAGTGGATGCCCTTCCAGCTGCAACCCAACACTGGGAGACCCCCATACACTCTAACATTTATACACATACATTAATTTATTTTCTTTTTGGCTTAGTCCCTTTATTAATATGAGGTCGCCACAGCGGATAGAACCACCAACTTATCCGGCCAACTTATATGGTTTCATGCAGAATATGTCCTTTCAGCCACAACCCCATCTAGACGACCTTCTAGACCAATGGTCACACACCTGGGAAGGACAGAATAGACAACGGGAAAAATAAAAGAAAGTGAAACAGAAAACAAACACAAAACTCCCAAAAAATAAATTGGAACACAACAATTGCCAAAAAGCCCTAGTATCACCACATACAAAATTTTAAAGAACACCCCTTGTACTATGTTTTACGTACAAGTCAATACTTTATTAGACTCGTGTAACATCCCAATATCTACAAAAATATGGACCTAAATGGTAAACATAGAAAGGCAGCCATTTTAAATTTTCAGTGGAAATTGTTTACAGTTTTTACTTATTTCAGGCATTTTGGTTTTACTTTACTTAATTAACCCTTGTGTACTGTTCAAATTTACTGCCTTTTTATTATGTTGGTGATTGTTTCTGCCCCATTGACTTCCATTGTAATAACATTTTTGATTGCAAAACCATGACAGATGAATGAGGCAAAAACAGCCAGCAACATAACAAAATAGTAGTAAATTTGACCAGAGTGTATTGTTGAGTATTTAAAAATGTTCAAAGAATTATCAGCAAAGTATGTCAAAATAACATTTGTCACCAAAATCATTCCATTTGCTGAAAAACAAAGAAGTTGTGGCCAATTTAAGACTTAAAATCACCCTAGAATGGATGAAAACATCCCCAACAGCACACAAGGGTTACCACCTTAAAATCAGAAGTTGTTGAAACTCAGAATGTCAGAACTTCAAAACTTCACATTTGTGATAACATCCTTGGCTTGCACACATCTAAAAAACAATATGCCGTCATAATCATAGAAAGATGAAACATTAGCAACAGACATGAAACAACACCTCAGAGGAAGTTGTCGGAGCGGCAGCGTTCACATCTCTGAGTGAGCTCACCGTCAGCCAGGATTCAAAAGGAAACCAGATGAGCCAGTAACAGATCCCTTGCCACTGATTCCCACGAGATATGACATCACTATTAGCTCTGTTATTCTTAGCCTTCTTTCTGTGGCTTCTCTGTGCTGTGAACGAACCAAAATAGAGAATTCACAGCAACCAAGCCCTCAAAGTTCAAACGAAGACTCCCAAGAGGGATAAACTCCATTAGAGGTTAAAGAGCAAAGAGCTTCTCTGTACATTAAGGAGAAAAGTCCCATTAAAGTCCCTGCACACACCCTCATCTAACCGTTGCCATTGGTTACCAGACAGGTAGACATGCTCCCCAAAAGAATTTGAATACTTAAGCCACTCTTTAAATGTATGATATAAATATATATAAATCTAAGTTAGGCAACATAGTGGCTCAGAGGTTAGCACTGTCACCTCACAGCAAGAAGGTTGCTGGTTCAAGTCCTTTGCTGGGTCAGTTGGCATTTCTGTGTGGAGTTTGCATGTTCTCGTCGTGTTGGTGTGGGTTTCCTCTGGGTGCTCCGATTTCCCCCACAGTCCAAAGACATGCGCTATAGGTGAGTTAAATAAACTGAATTGTCCATAGTGTATGAGTGTGTCTATGTAAGAGTGCATAGGTGTTTCTCAGTATTGGGTTGCAGCTGGAAGTGCATCCCCTGTGTAAAACATATCCTAGATAAGTTGGTGGTAGGAATTAATGAAATCGAAGTTGTTAAAGTGCAAAATTCTCACCACCAAACAATGGTTATATAACTGTTGCTAATAGTTACCAGACCGATAGGCAGTGCGCCCCTAAAGAATTTGGACACTTAAAGCATGTTAAAATTATAATAAAAAGTGTGATAAAAGGGCAACATGAGTACAAGTGTACAAAAATGTCATCAGCAAACAATGGTAATATATTTTCTCACAACAGATCATGCTTTTGTTTGGATAGTGACAAAGTCAGTTCCCCTCAAGTTCACACAGGGGTCTTAGCATGCAGAGTAAGAGTTACATTACTTCATTCGTTAATTCAAACTTTAATTAATTCATTTTCTTTTTGGCTTAGTTCCTTTATTAATCTAGGGTCATCACAGCGGAATGAACCGGCTACTTATCCAGCACACGTTTAACGCAGTGGATGCCCTTCTAGCTGCAACCCATCACTGGGAAACATCTATACACACTCACTCACACGTACACTACGGTCAATTTTAGCATACCCAATTAAATAAATGATTTATATATACTATAAGACAAGATCTAAAACAGAAATAAACGATAGGGATTAAGCCATAGGAAGGTTGTGTGACCCTTATTCCACACTCTTACATTTGCTCTCTCAGATTTCACTCCCCGTAGCATCTGACATCATGAACTTCACTCAGAACATGTGTTAAGGCTTCCCCTACAGTAATACAACTAAAACACGTATTGCCGTAAAACTCAGTCAATGGCAGGGAAGCATTTTCTCTCGTCAATGCTAGGGAAAGAGTTACAGTATTGCCGAGTTCAGACTGCATGATTTTAACCCCGATTTTGACTCGCCGACAAGTTTTGAGAAATCGCAGACAAATGCCTGAAATCACAAGCAAATTGGTGCGTCCTGTGAGTAACAACCACATACTGTGAACTATCAGAGACGCGATCTGAGAAAATTGCTGATGAGTCGCGGATGCCCATGAGATATTTGGCATGCTAAATATTTGGAAATGTCGGTGATTCAAATCATGCTGTGTAAAATGAGTTTTGACTGAAAATAACATCAGCGATCACCTACAGCCAATGAGAGAGTAGCATCCACTAGTATGGGTATCTACAGGCCAGCGGGAGGTTGTGGGATAAGTTAAAAGCGCTCATTTTCAGTTTATTTGGACCCAAGAAATAGAGGAAAAACTAGTAAAAATTTGGCAGGAGCACCCGTGTCTGTTTGACGTATCATGTGAGCAATACAACAACCAGGTCAAATAAGAAAAAAGTTGAGGAGAAATGGCTAATTCCCTTCAAACCCAGGTGAGTAAATTTGTACATTTTCTACCCCATTAAAGGCTTCTTTCTCATTATGTAGTTAACAACAAAAGATATACAACGTGTTTTTGGTTGTGGGACGTAGTTTGGACAAAGTTGTTGGCGATTCTCCTATTGTAAAGTCATGAAGTGTGAAAGCCCCTGTCGCTGATCCATATTGCAGTGTAAACACAGCAGCGACAAAACGCTGCCCCAGATAGTCATGCAGTGTGAAAACATCCGTGACACAACTACTTTGAAAATCATGCAGTCTGAATGGCATAAGCGAAATCATTTATCGATTTGATTTTGATGCACATCAAAACACCAGCCATACATGTAAAGCAAAAATAATATCCTTCAATTCCTTCACATCCAGCAGCCATCATTCTTGAACCAATCTCCATCATTGTAAACTGCTTGCTTTTCGGTCTGTTCCATTGATCCGTTTGTTAGATGTTTGCTTCCACTTTCTTTTGCCGTGTGAAGCATGTCAAACACACAAAACGCCCAATTTGCGTCGTGTTATTCACTCAATTTGCACCACAGGATGTCTAATCGCATCTTAGCATTGACTTCACATGTAAACCTCTCACACTATATCCACGTCTGCTTCCTGCACAGGCTACAAAACAATTTCCCCCATTTCTATGTAATGTTAGGATTGTGAGCGCACAGGTGAGATGTCATTTTTCGAGAGACACTCAAATACATCTCGCGGGCTGTGCATGCAACGTCTATATGTAAAACAGTTAATTGCAAACTGAAATAAGTCTAATTTGATTATATGGTTTGCAAGTGGAAGTTTTATGAGATTATTTACATTTATTTGTAATTATTTTGCATTTGAATTAAGATTTTTACAGGATTAAAAAAAATTGCTACTTTTTGTTGATTTTTTTTGTTGGATTCAGCGAAAATCGCAAAAAACTACGGGGTCTGGATACTACGACAGATATATTCACTATACGCATTTTTAGTTTAGGGTTTTTGTATTTGAATTGTTTCTTTTGATAGTTTTATGTTTGGATAATGATAAATAAATGACAAAAACCACAGAATTAGTTCATCAAAATAATTTTGAAGGTACATTTCTAATAATTCTATTTTTAACAGCATATCTAATTTTACACTGTTTAAAAAGTAGCTTAGCCTGTTTTGCTTGTGCTTTTTGTATAAAAATATATATTTTATGCTTTGTGGATTTCAATAAAATATTCATAATTATGACTTAAATCTTGAAAATGCATTTAAAATGTTTTTATAGAACACTGGGATATTTTTTCTGATTTTTCTCTATTGATTTACTTTTAGACTCACATTACTGAGCTGTCTATGCCCCATGTCCAAAACATGCTACATCTCAGGTTTCAGAGGTCATTAATCACCTGTAGCTGATAATGAACCTGGCTTATGCAGCCCTTTGCTCTTTTTACACAATGATCAACTTTTGGCTTCATATTAATGCCTCCAAAACAAACGCAGCCTCCTCATCAAGAGACAGAATAGTGTCCCTTCACCACCTCCGATAAGGACAAGATAGTAAGTTAACAAAACCAACAAGTGGACAGGGAAAAGAAAGGAGGAGTGGACAGACGATGTCTGAGTGCGATAAGTGAAGGAGGAGAGAAGTGAAATGGTGTGTACATTGTGGTGAGAGAGAGAGAGAGAGAAAGAGAGACATAAGAGGAGGAGAGAGTCATGGAGGGAGGGAGCCAGCTTGTCATTGTGAAATAGTTGGGTGGAATACACGTGTGAACTGCAGTTCCTCTCCGCACTGCGCTGAATGGTGACCAGCGACTCAAACAGACAGGAGGGGGAGGACTGACCAGCATGGAGCTCCACTCACCCAAAAAGAGCTGAATAAACAGTACAACACAGCACTGCAGTAAAGACAAGACACACACTGAGAAACACGGACAAAAGGACGCAAGATAGGAAGGCAAGGTACCCTATGGTGTTTTTGTCTGCTTGTGTCTAGCTACATATAGAGTGTGTTGATAAATGTGATGGCTGTTTTGAGTTGGAAGTTGTTGTTTTGTACAGTAGGTTAGTGTGATGAGAGTTTGGGTTTCTGAGTTTCTTCTTACACGGGGGTGTGTGTGTGTTACTGCATCCAGAGATTTTGTTGCAAGTCAAATTACAGCATTGAAGTGTTTGAAAGATGGATCTTTCTTCTCTGCGATATGAAGAAAAAGAAGAACATTAAGACTAAATTACAGAATACATAGCCATCTCTAGCAAGCCAAAGCTGTTGAGGGTGAGCTGGATGTTGTGGAATTTACTTCTGCTTGTTTTCCCTGATGAACAGGAACTTTTCACTGCCTGCTTTTGGATGAGGTAGCGTGTTTCTCCCCCTTGTGCTCTCTGCTACTTTTGTTTGTCTCTCATACCTCTAGATCTCACACCATGACAGATTAGAAGGCTTAGCGAGAATAAACGTTTTCATGGAATGAGGGTGTTGATGCTACATTTGCACGAGAATGCTGAAGCAGGACTTGCAAATACCTGATACAACACAAACATCAGACATCTTTTCAGAAGGAGTAATTGCAACTTTTCTCAAATTATTCTTTTTATCTTTTTACTGTATATAGCTGTATATCGAGAGACCTGAAAGATTAGCTAAAGTGGCTACTCATTCCTTTACTACACAAAATATAGTTGAGGATAATCAACATAAAGTGATTTGAGAGGTATTGGACTTGTAAGCAAGTTGTCCGTGTTTACATTTGGTGTTAAGTTGTGGTTTTGTCAAGCCAATAACATATTGACAACACTCAATACAGGAGTAAATGGGCTATGAAATGTTGGAAGGTTGTCTACTTTTGACCACTTTCCAAGGTAGCCAAAAATGCATTTGACCTGATTGCTTTGTTAGTGTAGACCCTCATGTTGAGGAATGTGTTCAAAGAGCTACCAACTCTCTGCCTACTGACCTAATTCTTTAACATCACAGGACATCTTGTTGAATGTGCTAGCTGGATGGGCTTTAAACTAAGATCATAAATTTGGTTTGAAGATGAATAAAGTAGTGATTTGTCAGTTTGGTGTAGTTTTGCAGCAATTAGAAAAAATGTCTTTTCTTATTTCTCAATATTATATTATAAGCAGAAACGTTGATAATTTTATTTCTTGCTAAAAAAGATGCCCAGCAAACAATTTTGTGTTTAATAGATGTCTAATAGACATCAAAACTTAGACAGCTTGGCTAAAACAAGTTTAAATTTGGGCTGTCAGTGAAAATCTAATAGATGTCTCAGAATAGGCCAAAACTAGACTAGTCGTCAACTAGACAGATTAGACAGACTTCATATGTGTAGTTGTTTCGGTTTATTTGATGACTAGTCTAGTTTTGGCCTATTCTGAGACGTCTATTAGATTTTCAC
The DNA here is from genome assembly GCF_052040795.2 of Danio rerio. Classification (NCBI taxonomy): domain Eukaryota; kingdom Metazoa; phylum Chordata; class Actinopteri; order Cypriniformes; family Danionidae; genus Danio; species Danio rerio. The sequence goes on along the minus strand of NC_141039.2, from coordinate 33,115,680 downwards.
TGACAGCAAAAATTTAGCCTTGTTTTAGCCAAGGTGACTATGTTTAGATGTCTATTAGACATCTATTAGACATCTTTTAAAAAATGCTTGCTGGGTAATGGCTGTCATTTTGCCAAGTAGGACATGTTTCTGGATCAAAACCCTACTTGGTCCCAATACAACATTCCAAACAAACAGATTTTTTGGAGGTTAGGGTTAGGATATGGCATGTGGTGAAACCATTTCATCTGTAAACATGCCGTAATGTTATATATTATTTATGTTTCTCTATTCTCTTTGTTGTTGTTGAGGCAGGTTTTGTTGGGATACAAGAGCAGTTGGGTCAAGCATTGGTGCACTCAGGATGTCGAGGAGGAGCTCTGCTGGGGATTTGGTGCCCAAAGACATCACTGAGGTCCTGGCCCTTCAGGCTAGTAAGAAGAAACGTGGTTCATCTTTAAGTCGGGCTTTTAGTTGGTTCAAGGGCAGCAAGCGCAAGAGGAGTCTCAGCAATGGACAGAGCAGGTCAGGAGCCCCATGTGGACGTTCTGAGGAGAACACTAGAACCAAACAGATTCATGCCAGTAATGATGCCTCTAAAGGTAAGCAAAAGCTCCTTTGCTTGCTTCAGTACCTGTAAATGCAGAGTATTTATAATCTGCCGGAATGTATTACCAGCTTTTTTTAAAGCCTCGGATTTGTTGATGAAAATCAAAGATGATTTTGATACCATAGATGAAAAGGTTCAAAATACCATATAATTAACCACATTGGTGCCTGTTTGTCCAATCCGTGAACATGGTATTTCTTTCTTGTATTGTTTGTATAGTTATCGCTGGGACATCACTTATCCGAGGTGGATTAGGCTACTATCACAAGGGCATGCCTTCTCTGGAATAACTTATCGTTCTATTGATGTGTCTTTTTGTCTTGTTTTGCATTTTTTGGAGCTCAAAATCTCTACTGGACAGAGAATTTAGCTTTGGGCATGGGTCCCATCAGAGGCATTGTGTGCTGTTGTCATGGGTAAACATTTTAGGGTTTATATTTTAATGCTACATAATAAGATTTGTCATATTGGGTAGGTTAATCTGCTCAGTTAGTACTGTTGCCTATTAGTAATTCATTGGTTGGAGTCCAGGCTTGGCCTTTCTGTGCGGAGTTTGCATGTTCTCCCAGTAACTAAATTGGATGTAGGAAATGAGTGTGTGAATGACAAGTTTTTGGGTGTTTCCCAGTGTTGGGTTGTCGATAGAAGGGTATCTGCCACATAAAACAAATGCCAGGGCAATTGGCGGTTCATTCCGCTATGGTAACCCTTGATAAATCAGGGACTAAGCCAAAGGATGGTGAGTGAGAGTACAAGAGTAGATATATTTGTTGTCCATATTCATATCTGTTTGATCGAAAAATGTCTAAATTAGCAATCACCTAGCAACCATTCAGAACTTCCACAAAAATCTTTTAATTACCATTCATCCAGTCATAACCATATTATCCTAACACCCTATAATTAGGTAAAAATTCAACTTCCCAGAACCTCCTAAGAACACTGTAGGGAGCTTGTTGAAGCAACACAATTTACTATATTTAAGCAAAAATATAGAAACTACTTGCAATCACCTGAAATGTCCTAAAAATGTATTAGCAATTACGCTGCAACACCTTAGCAACTACTCATAACTTCTTAGCAATAACTTTCCTAGCAACACCCAAGCAACCAGCCACACCAAAATAACCACAACCGTACACTTGCACAAAAATCTTTAAACCGTTTAAAAACACTACAGCGACAACCTAGAACATCATGAGAGTTTTCAGAGAATACCCCATAAATCAGATAACAATCCCCCTGCAACCTCTGCTAACTAAAAAGCAGTGCCACTCTCAAAACCCAGGTAATCAATCCAGGCAACACTGGACAAATTATCCACAAAATATCTAGCAACTGACCACCCACAAATGCCAAAATTTCAAAAATCAAAAATTTGGAAACACTTTGGAAACTACCCACAAAACTTTAGCAACTACTTAAATATCTCCCCAGTAACCATCATAACATGCTATCAGCTTCCTTAGAAATAACCTGGGAAGTGGAAAAGAGATGCTCTGAAACTATAGACTCTGCATGAAGAGCTTCAGGAGGACTATTGAGGATCTCTGCCATGTGGCATCTGTTTATACAACCCCGTGTACAATCTAAGACAGTATGAACTATACTGGACACTTTATTAAGAAAATGTGTGCTTAATATTTTTGTTAAGTTGTCTTGGGAAAGTTCTCCAAAGCTAATCCCAGAGGTCCTTTTGGACACTGACTCTTTTAAACCTGCTGGACCACTTTATTATTGAGGTCAAACCAGAAAAGGAGCCTATTTAAAAAGACTCAGATTCTAGATTTTTCTCTTCCTACCATCACAAGTCTCACACTCCCTCTGATACACTGAAAAAGCACAAGAGTTGCCAGAGTGTGTGAGTTAGCAGACACTTGGGACTTTAGCTGGACATACACTGTGCATAACATGTCATTCAGAGTCTTCTTGTCTCATATTCTCTCGTTAGATTCCACGATTTATAGGATTTTCTGATCTTCATGGGAAGAGACAAAGCTAGTGTGGAAAGGTTGGAGAGATTAGACTCATAGCGTATTATTGAAAGATGACTGAGGAATTTATCTGAAATGCCTTTTTATTATTATCACTTTACAGTCTGTTTTCATAGTCTCTGATTGAATGTACAATCGTAGTTAAAAACTTAAAAGTATAATTTTGCTGTGTGTGGTTCCAAGGGTGTTTACTGAATACTAATAAGGCCATTGCAGAGGGTTCCTCAACAGCCAAGGATCCCTAAATTTAAAATCAACTTTCTCCATACTAGTCATGGCCTATACGAGATTGCATAGCTGTGGCATTGATTTCACTTTGATTGAAATTGCTGGTGGTCATTAGAATCAGTACCACCTTTCCTCCTACTAGCATGACCAAAAAAAACTCCTCTGCAAGACTCTGAAATTTTGGTCCATTTACTTTCCTGCATGGGCCTCCTTCACTACAGATTGCATTCTGATTCACCCCCAAAGCCAGGGGTCCCCAAACAGACAGGAGCTTCATAATTGTCATTATATGTCTCCCTACTAGTAACAGCTCTATGTATAAGCCATGATTTATTTTTTGGTCTATATATGAAAGTGAAAGTGAAGTGAGCCTTGTCAAGTATGATTTTACCAATACTCGAAATTGGTCCTCTGCTTTACAACCCATCCAAGTGCGCAGACACATTTTTAGTGAGGAGTGAACACACACACACTGAGCACACACTCCGAGCAGTGGACAGCTATTCCAGCACCCTCAGGAGCAATTAGGGGTTAGGTGCCTTGCTCAGGGGTACCTCAGCTAGGTATGGAAGGTAGAGAGTGTGGTTCATTTATTCCCCCACCCTACTTGCAGCAAATGTGAAAAGAGCTTCCCAACAAGACTGTTGCCACTTTTGTCAAACTGTCCTAAGAAAAGCTGGGTTCAGTTCCAGCTGAATGACCCAGAATTCTGAGCATCTGTCTCCCATAGCTGGCTAAACGGAAGCACACTGTCTATTTTATCTGTAATTTAATGAAGTGAATATATAAAAGAATATGTAAAAGGAGCCCAAAAAACAGAAACATCTGATTATTGTCCATATTGCTGTTTACATTATACTTGTGTTATCAAGGCAATTATCTACACATTTGGAGAGCATTCCAAAAAGCTCCGTTATCAGCACCACAGTGGAAATCAAAAAAGTGCTAGCTGGACCAGATTGACATGGAATGGAACAGTTAGGCCCAATCCCAATTCTAATTATGTACCCCTACCCTTCCCCCTTGGCTCTTGAAACAGAGTGTGTGGGGGAAGGGCTTCAAAATGTATTTTTATACACTGTTAAAAGGTAATTTCCATCCACTAGACTTTTCTGACAGGGTATCCGAGTGTCATTGAGTGCCAGAAGTGAAAGTATGTTGTGGAACATCCATACATGAGTTATTATTATGGATTATAGCTAGTGAAATGTAGCAGTTTTTATTTTATTTTGTTTAAGCATGGCAGTAAAACACGAACACAGTTATGAATGTATTAAAACATGCTATTTGTGAATCTCCTTATTTCCGTGTGCAGCCATGCTGCCATTGTAGATGGTGTATTCTGGGAAATTTTCTTTCCCCTTGGTTTCGAATGTGGTCCTGAAAAATCTCTGTTTCAAAGGGTATTTAGCCCTTGCCCTTGGCCCAGAGGTGTCCAAACTCTGTTCTGGAGGGCCGGTGTCCTGCATAGTTTAGCTCCAACACACCTGCTAGGAAGTTTAGAGCTTGATTAGCTGGTTCAGGTGTGTTTGATTAGGGTTGGAGCTAAACTCTCCAGAACACCGACCCTCCAGGACCGAGTTGGACACCCTTGCCTTAGCCCTATGCCTTCATGCTAAAGAGAATTGGGACACCACTACCCCTTCAGGTGAATTCACAAAACCAGGGGTAGGGGAAGGGCTAAGTGGTAGAATTAAGATTAGGCCTTAAGCATACAGAACCGTTTTTCCTAAAAAAAGTGGAATAGTAGAAACAATATTCTGTTCTATACAGCTCAGGTTCCATCTTCACGTTAAGTCTTTGGGATTTGGAACAAGCTGCTTCTTGTGGGCTCCTCCCCAAACAAATCAGTTGGACTGTCCTGATTCAGGACATTTCTGAGCTTAGGGGCTCATCAGTGCAGCACTAACTTCTTGCGTCACCCCTGTTTCACTGAGCTCAGCCCCTGTCCACCCCCTCCCTCCAGCCAGAGTGCTCCATCAGGTCCGGAAGCTTTTTGAGGGGTGAGATCACTGTGCATGGGATTCCCTCTAACTCAAAACATAGATACATTAAACATTGATCCTTTATCTCACATGAGTGGGAAAGAGGAACAACAGAACTGTGTCTCAATTTGACCAGTCAGAGAAAGCTTTTGGGACTTTTTCCATGTGTGGACATGAAAATCCTCTTAAAGCCTAAATGTTTTATAGTTTACATTTAGATAAATACAATTAGGTGAACTCTTAAATAGGTCTTAAGATCCTATCTACATCTAATTTCATGATTTTGTGTTCGAAATCTAGTTAAATTATGCTAAAAATGTGCTGACAATAATCTATGGTGAAACATGTATGTATGAATGTTAATTTATAGGGACTAACTCTCAGCATTAACCTTAAAAACTATTAATAAGCAGCAGATTAGGAGTTTATTCCAAAAGTCATAGGTTTATTAAAAGCGATAATTGTACCTTAAAGTGGGACCGCATGCATTTAAACTGATTCCTGACTACATATTTGTTATGATGAAGTAGCGATTTCAAAATCGAATAACTTTGGCCATATTTTGCTAAAAGCATGATCTGCGATAAGTGTAAAGTTTTCATCAACTGGTCAGTTCCAGACATCTGTTAGCGATGATCTTGAATGCCAAGGCAGAATGATGACTTGTGGTCAAACAGAGGAGGGCTGAATGAAACGTGAGCTTCTTGCAATAGCTCTGAAATAAAGACCATGTGAATGTTTAATGCCGTTCGGAGACACTGATATACACCCCTATACACGTCACATAAACACGAAAGAACACAGTGACAAAGGACAGTCATTTAATGTTCCAAACACATCCCTGCCCAGGCAACAGTTTAAAACCACACAAGGCAAAGTGAAAAACAGTTAAACTGTTGACTTTGAGTAGAGGAATGTCATTACATAGTTTCCCAAGAAGTATATTTTGTACTTCAGAGAAGATTGTGATGATAAATACTGCCAGTAAGAACTTTACAGATTTACACAGAATTGTACTACATGTCATCAACAAAGTTGCCATATACTCATTTACTAAACAGTTTTGCTTGTTTCACAGTATATATATATGTATAGTTTTTATTAAGTTATTAAATACATACATTCTGATGTAAAATTAAATGTAAATTCCAACCATTTTTAAGTGTCTATAAGTATGCAGTTTGATTTGTTGACTTCATTACAGTTGGAAATCATCACTTAAATTTTTTATTTTATTCCTAACTGGTAATCCTAGTTTGTAAACAAGATCATCAGTAAGAAGTGTTTTGACGTTTAATCATTTTAGGGTAGAAAAATGCCTTGAAAGGAACACATGAGTGCTGAATATACCAGTAGTATCTAAATGCAACCTTGATGATGCAAGCCGACACTGCATATCTCAGTGATTCAATGTCAGACACAATGCACTCAATGGAGCTAATAACGTCACTGTGAGGGGTAGGGTTAGGGTTAGGGTTAGGTGAGCACATTAAAAAGCATTGAATGCAGCTCAGATTGCACTGCACCAGGCCTGACTCCAGACCCTCCTCCACTTTGTTGAATATCAATCCACCCTGAAGTGTAACAGCTTTTTTGTTTCAAGTAAATTTGATATTGCTTTGTGAGTGCAGATGAGAATAGCAAATAAGTTGGATAAAATGCTTCCGTTAAATTACGAGACAGATACAGGTTCAATAAGCTATAATAACTCTAACTAACACTCTTTCTGTCTCATTTCACATATATTCTTCAGAATTTTGAGGTTGGAATATATTTAAAAGAGTTTTGAAAAAGTCGCTCACCATGGCTGAATTTATTTGGTCAACAAAAATAGTCATTTTGTTTAGTTTTTTTTTTTTTTTTTCATTTTAATACATGTTAAAATGTGTAAGTGTTCCATTAGTTAATGTTATTTTCAAGTACTATGCTGAAACGGCATCGAATGTATAAAACATATGCCAGAGCAGATGCAGTTTCATTCCGCTGTGAAAATCATAGACAATCACGAAAGAAAATGCCGATACCAAGTACTGATATTTTGTCTTGGTGATCGCCCGATACCGATGTATTAAGCACATTTTCTCTTGAAGTATGATACTTACAGTAAGTGGAGTTTTCTTCTTACCTAAGAGAATAAATTAAGGTTGTTGCAAAAAAATCCTTTAAACCCGTCTCTTATAAACATTTAGGTGTGGATCTGTCATGATCAGAAGCAGTTTTACAGAAAATAATAGATACAACTAATTTTTTAAATTGGTAAGAACAATTACAAACAATGCAATTTGGAAACATTGCAATGAAGAATACTTCATCATGTCTTAATGAAAAAAAGTTTGGAGTGCATATTTGATGCATAGGAGGTTAAAATGCATAACTTCTTTTCATTCATTTTTCTTGTCGGCTTAGTCCCTTTATTAATCCGAGGTCACCACAGCGGAATGAATCACCAACTTATCCAGCAAGTTTTTACGCAGCAGATGCCCTTCCAGCCTCAACCCATCTCTGGAACACATCCACACACACATTCACACACACACACTCATACACTATGGACAATTTAGCCCACCCAATTCACCTGTACCGCATGTCTTTGGACTGTGGGGGAAACCGGAGCACCCGGAGGAAACCCACGCTAAGGCAGGGAGAACATGCAAACTCCACACAGAAATGCCAACTGAGCCAAGGTTCGAACCAGCGACCTTTTTGCTGTGAGGCGACAGCACTACCTGCTGCGCCACTGCTTACCATTACTTCTTTTCTAAAAAGGAAATATGCATATCAACTATTGTTTATTGCAATATGTATGTTACAACAAGATATATTTTTAAATAATCAAGTAGGAAATGGCCGATCAATCGGGGCATCTCTAGTATTTACTATATATTGTATTTGTACAATATATATTGTTTATACACTGTATAAAATATTAATAAATGCATTTATTACAATATTTATTCATCTTTGTTAAAGTTAATGAAAATAAAGTTATTCATTGTTAGTTCTTGTTAACTCATGGTGCATTAATGTACAATTTCAAAACCTTGGGTTTTAATAATGCATTAGAAAATGTTGAACTATGATTAATAAATGCTGTACAAGTATTATTATTTATTCTTACCTCAGGTTAGTAAGTACATTAACATTAATGGGAAGTAATTGTTAAGCATGACCAAAGTTTTGAATTTTCCTGTGAAGACAAAACAGACTTCTCAGCATCATTACTCTAGTATTCATTGTCACATGTTTCTTCAGAATTGTTTTTTAATAATTAGTGTTTAAAAAAAGGTTTTGCAGGGCATTACAGTGGCGCAGTGGGTAGCATAATCGCCTCACAGGATGAAGGTCATCGCTGGTTCGAGCCTCAGTTGACATTTCTGTGTGGAGTTTGCATGTTCTACTCATGTTCACGTGGGTTTCCTCCGGGTGCTCCGGTTTCTCCCACAAGTCCAAAGACAAGCGCTACAGGTGAATTGAATAAGCTAAATTGTCTGTAGTGTATGTGTGTGACTGAGTGTGTATGGATGTTTTCCAGAGATGGGTTGCAGTTTGAAGGGCATCCGCTGCGTAAAACATCTGCTGGATAAGTTGGCGATTTATTCCGCTATGGTGACCCCACATTTATAAAACAACTAAGTCGAGAAGAAAATAAATGACTGAACAAGTGCTGCTTAATATTGTTTTTCTTCTTCCAGACTTTTGCTAAAATAAATAAAAAATATGATAAAAATTACATCAAGTATTATTTAATTCAATTATCTACAGAAAAAAAGTACTTTTGCAATTTTATTCAATGCTACTGGCTCCAAACTTTTGACTTTTCTTTATATTAACTCTGCTACCTCTGTGCATTGTTGCTTGCCAGTCCCAATCAGCCAAGTTGTCTCATGTGTTTTGGTGTTTGTGGGTTTCATTATGTAACTCACGGTAATGGATACACCTGTTGACATGTTCGTCACCATTTACTCCAACAAAAACTTGGCCTCTGTCACCCTCTCCGAGCCTTTGCATGAAAACATCACTGAGAGCTTATAAACAGCCACTCACTCCATTTTTCATTTCCATAAGAAAGCATTTATTTGCACAAACCTGACAGACAGACTAAGGTACACTTCTCACACACTTCATTTATAGTCAAGATAAGTGGGGAAAAACATCCCTTTTACACATTTTGCTGAGTGCTACACCTCTTTACTTGTATTTAATAGTGACTGTGGCCATAATGTTGGTGTAGTGAAACAAGACACTAACACAGTGATAATAATTGATGAAATGGGAGTTAGAGACTCAGAGTGAAAGTACAGGAATGAGGATAGTCTAAAAGAAGCTGCCAAGGTCATGAACAATTTTTCTGACCTCAGTCTGGGTCATGATGGTTACACCCTGCTGTCCAACAAACACACACACACACACCCATACTTCACTGCTGGGACACCCGATAACAGTATAGGGACATTTCCTGTTGTCATGGCAGCAGCCCATAACCTCTTGACCTCCATATCGCTTTGTTTAGTTCTAATAATACCACTGTAGATGGAATAATCTGCACAGCAGTATACTAAACTAACATCAGCATCAAAGAGCTGTTTTTTATGGTTGCCAAGAGAGCTTAACATGCTGCAATTAAAGAAAACGCATGCAATTACAAGAAGTCCAGCACCCATCCATCACGTTTTAGGGTTCCCTTGAAACATTTTTGTTTTGTTCTGTGCTATTCTGCATTGTGAGAAAATAGGAATGTTTTCTTAATTAGTTTTTTTTAAAGAGCACCTATTACCCCTTTTCAACATTTAAATCTTTTGTATCTCCAGAATGTGTCTGTAAAGTTTCAGCTCAAAACTCCCATTCGGTTATTTATTATACCTTTCAGAATGTTGACATTTTCTGATTTGAACAATGTTTTTGTAGCTGTTTTTGTTGCCTGTGCCTTTAATGCTAGTTCTCCCCGCCCACCGTTCCCACGTGTCTGTCAGAGGGTGCCTCAATCTCCACCTCGGTTGCTTCAGATAAACAGCACAGTGACAGACATGAAGGAAGCAGATCTCACATAACGTTTTTGAGAAATACTACAGTAAGAACTTCCCAATGATTATTTGATGTGTTTGTTGTGGAGTTAATTCAAGCCTTTCTGCAACGATGAGTCACACTATGTTTTTACGAAGTTCATGCACACACACACACAGCGGACACACATACAGCACCTGCATTTAACTTTGCACTGTTTTTGCACACAAATGTGACAGGATAAACATTAACATGCACTGCTGTATGGACATCTGTTATGCAATGTACAAATTAAACCGGATTTAACATCCACAAGCTGTGATTGAAGCGTCTTCTTTTATAATTGTTGTGATAAAGTAAAAACGTTTTAAACTCGTAAAACTCATTCTTGATCACATTTGATGATGATTGATGATCACAGAGAGCTGAACAGATCTTTTAATCCCACTTGCTTTGTGCATGTCCTGTCTTGTTATGATTATATGTGTTACTACAAAGACATATTAATACGCAGCTGTCAGTCACTTCGGTGGGCGGGGAAACTACCCTCCCGTCACGTTGTGGTCGGCCTCAAAATGGGAGGGATTTGGATCCTATTTTACGTCAGGAAAATTTTTAAAAAGAGACTTATTGTCTTTCTATCACTTCAGTATGACTGTGGACGCACAGTTCTGTCCAAACAGCTTACAAAAGATGATTTTCATCATAGGTGCCCTTTATTGTGTTTGCGTTGTTAGGATTTGCAACACGTATGCTGTCAAACCAAATAGGATATTTTCTTAATTTATTTAATTGCCTGTGTAAATTGCAGCACGTCAAGCTCTCTTGACCACTGTACGTTTGTAATGTATACAGAATTTTACCACCATTTCTCAGCTTCCTAATTGTGCTAAATTATTTGTATAACTTTTATAACTGTCCTAGGTATGTAACTTTTGTTTTAGAAGATTAAAGAAGTTTTTTGGCTGAAACTTTGGTTCTGGTAATTCATAAGATTTAAGTGAAGGGCTTATGACACTTTGTCTAAAAATATATATGCAGGCAAACCTAAATTATTAACTGTGGCTCCTGATGATACAACAGCTGTGTTTCCATTCATAGAAGAACTTGGAATATCGCATAAAACATTTGCAAATAAAGCAACATTTCCATCCAATACATAATTGTCACTTTCTGATACGTTGTCATCAAATATCAAAATGATAAAAAGAATTTGCTTAGGTAGGTGTAGCCACTGTGACCTTTTTTCTTAATAAATTACTTGTACCTAGTACAAAATGCAATGGACATATGGTTTTGCGGGTGCAGACACTCAAGTCAGATTATAATAATGAACCACTTTAATGACGGACTTTGGCTAATGGATTTACAAACCACTAACAAAAAAATAGCTTTCAAAAGTTTCAAATGTGGTCTATCCTCTGGTTTGTCTGTTAATGTCACCCCATTACACCTATTTTTGTTATCACGTGACCTGTTAAAACAAAATCACATGACTTATGTTCTAGCTGAAATTTATCTGGTAAATGTGTTTCCGCATAGTGTTTATACACATTTTTCTGCTCAGATGAAAAGTTTATCCTACTCAAATGTGTGCATGCATGTTTAATGTGCACTTTCAAAATGTATATGCATCTTGGCATTTCCATTTTTTGTGCAATATTCTAAAATGTGCATAAAAATAGGTGAATGGAAACATAGCTATTGAGGTCTTATGAAACAACCAGTCTGAATACAATTAATTGCAGGCTCTCTTGTTTGTCTGTTCTGTTATTTTTTTTTCCAAGCAGGATTAAAATAGAGCTGAGATAACAACTATTTACTAGTAACAACAACAAATCATTCAGTCAGTTTTCTTTTCTTTTTTTTCCCGTTGGTGTGTTATGAAATATTATCAAGACTTTTTTAAAATCAAAATACACTGAAAAACTGTCCAAGCGAAAACAAAAAGAATATATTAATAGGGTAAATTTGAGCAATATTGAATTCATGTTTACTGATAACTAAAACTCTCAAATGCTAAACACTAATGGCATTTGTTTAAACCTTTACCACAGTGTCAATTAATAGATTTTGGAGGCATTCAGGAAGTGCAGTCTATTTTTCCATGTCTCAGAAAGCTATGCGCTGTCACTCTTAAGACAAACGTCTCACTAGGACATGAATGAGGAAAGAAATCGGTACGGTTTTGTTGTTAAGCACAACACTTTCACTCCCACGATTAGCTCTTCATTGACACTTGCACACCTCATGTTATGCTTTGTCTCCTTCCACCTGGTTGACACAAAGATACAATTCTGCTGAATGTCTTTTCAGCTTTTATAATGGCTCTTGACTCATCATCTTGGCTTGACCTTGAGTCTCTAGTACCTCCTTTAGCCTCTTCATAACTCTGGCACTGTGAGCAGGCATGCTAGGAATGAAGGCAGGGAACAATGAACACAGATATGCTATAAAGATTGAAGAAGTTCAGCTTTAGGTCTGCTTTTTCTCCTTTAACTTGTAAAGAGTCTCAGATGATTAAAAATGGTGAAACAGTGCTAAAACGATCACCTGAAAAGGATGAGCGGTTCCTTCTGTGAGCAGGTGAATTGCATTTGCAGGTTGGCACTAAATAGGCTGCCCGTGTGTCTGCCAACTGTTGGATCTGGTTGGAATGCAGGTGGATGGAATTTGACTTGATGCCTTTTGGATTACATCCCTCATTCCAGGTTGGCAATATCCCAGTAAACCCAGAACAATCGCAGATTTGTGCTAGAGAAACTTCAGCTAACTCTTCTCACTATGGAGTTTGTTTTTGTTTGGCTGTTTTGTGCTCTTGAGAACAGTGAGGACAGCATGTTTGAGTTACTGGTCAGTGGTGTAATAATGCATTACGAAGAGGCAGTGTTTGCCAACTATGCACACATTCAAGCACTAGAGGGCAGTGTGGAACAAAACTCTCAGTTCTCCTCTCAACATTCATTTGAGTACATTGAAGACATACAGTAATCTGTAAATTAAAATAAAAGGTTTTTGTACAATACTTCAAGTGAAAAAAATCTGACTAAATATATACAGTAGTCAACATTTGAAGAGGATCAAAAATTCATTGTGAAGTTTTTGTATAATTGTTCAAAGACCAGAATGGGTGTTGTTTAATAGTTTTAGGACAACTTTAATGAAAGGATTCAATTTAAATGTTGACTACTGTATATATTGAATAATGATGAGGAATTTTATTTGAATATCATATTATGACAGTAATTTAGCTTCATAAAACTAAAGCTTCTTCATATATAATACCAGGCCCAAAATTACTTGAATAAAAGTGTTTAATAATAAATGAATAAATTAAGTAAATGTGTTGGACAGAAGCTTCTTTTTTAACTGAACCAAATAAACTTTCCTAGTCATATTCCACTTACATCAGTCAAACTGACTAAAGATATGTTAATCATGTATAAATAAATCAATAAATAAATAAATATAGCTAAACGTGATTAGCATAACTATATGTATATTAACATAACTAAACTAATAAAAAAATTGTCATGACTTTGTGAAGTTTATTTATAAACTAATTTTGAGAGGATGACGTGCTTATGATTGACCTAATACTGGGAAACACCCACACATTATCATTCACATACACACTCATATACTATGGGCAATTTAGTTCATCCAATTAACCAATACAGTATGTCTTTGGACTGTTGTGAGAACCGGAACACCTGGAAAAACCCACGTGAAAACGGGGAGAACATGCAAACTCAACACAGGAAGGCCTCCTGGTCCAACCTGGACTCGAACCAGTGCCCTTCTTGCTGTGAGGCCAGCAAGCCACCGTGCCACCCTAACAAACAAAGCAACCCTATTTTTCTATTTTATTTGAAATTTAGAAGAACTAAGTAATTTGTATTAAATCAGGCCTAGCAATATTTAATACAAAGTATATAATAAAAATGCACTTTGTGGAGTCTTGAGTTGAAGTTCTGTCTAATGTGAAACATGAGCTCTCTCACATATAAACAAATGCTTACTCATGCACAGATGAAGGTCTGTTACATTTCTAGAGGTGCAAGAAAAATGAAGTTCACCTTGACAACAGGAGTCATAAACACTGCTAATGAAACTGTATGACTAACACTAAACAGCAGTGAGCAGCAGCCTGTTATTTTGCCATGTTTGCTATTAGTGAATTTATAAGATATTTATAGCCATATGAGATTGCAAAAAACCTGATTTGAGAATGTTGTGGAATTTAAGAAAAATACTTTTTGTCCAGAATCTGAAAGTGTGATAAATATAGAAGATATAATTTATTACTTAACAGTAACAAAATGGGCAAAGTTGTGGAGCAGTATTTCAATGAATTATTATGTCGCGGAGGTCAAAACTGCATTCCAAAATATATAAAAGAAAAAATGTCAAAGTTATATTAGCTATTAAGGTATTAATTAAGCTTATAAAATTGCAGATTGTCTTATTTTTAAACCACATTAGTTGAAATTTATTTATACATTTTTTATGTCTGATGTGGACTAACAAAGAACAGCTGTATTTTTAACAAACAATGTTAACAAAGATTAATAAGTTAGATTGACTATTAGATATTAATTAAGCTTATATAATTTGATAAGCTTATAATGAGTTTGATATTCATTAATATTTATTTCTGTCTTTTAATATTTTTAATGGACTTCAGCTAACAAATAATTTGAACAATGATTAATGAATAGTTTTAATTAAATTAATTTCTCATTGAGTACGCTTACATGGACAACAATAATCCGAATTTAATACAATTAAGACAATACTCTGATTAAGAGTCTACCATTTAAACATCCATTTTTGATTAATTTAATCTGATTAAGGTCATAATCGAACTAAGCAGAAATCGGATTAAGACATGAGCAGTATGTCGTTTTTAGTCATGTCGATTTTAGACATGTAAACACCTTAATCAAACTATTACTGTCTTGTAGGATTATCGCCTCATTTTGCAACAGAATAGTCTATACACACACAGTTGTTGGAAACTATGCTCTGCACCAACCGAGTCAGTAGGACAACAGACTAACACATCACGAAAGGCGGAGGGTTTTTTTTCCCATACGGTGTGTGGTATCAAATTCCATTAAAGCAACGCTCTTCCTGCAGTTCATATTCGCTTCCAGTATCGTTTGTCATGGGGGGCATGCATGAAATGTTTCTGAATGAAAGTGAAAGTGCTAAACTGCAATTAAAGGCGACAAATTAAAAATGAAGCAACCGAAATTACATAAAACTCTGGAGGAAACGTGGATAGGGCAGTGACGCAGTGACATTAATCATAAAGATTTATGTGCTATAACACGTAAAACGGGATCATGAAAGGAACATTTAAAAAGCAACTCATGTAAACACCTTCATCATATTACTGTCTTGATCAGATTAAGGCAAATAATTCAAGTACTGATGTCCATGTAAACATAGTCAATGTTAGTTGATATTTGTTTGTATTAGCTCATTAATGTTAACTAATGTTATCAAATTAAATGTGAATTTAAGTAGCAAAAATTATTGTGCTAAAAATGAAAACTGGAAAATATAAATATATAAAAACAATAGCACAAACAAAATGTATCCTAAACTAAAATAAGATCTGCAAACTGTACCCATTACAGATAATAATAAATAATAAACAATAGTATCTCAGTTAAAGCAACACTACAAGTATATATTCCTATACACCCACATGTGTTAATAAATATGTCACGTATGATTTTGACAAATGCCTATAAATAAAGCAGGTATTTCAGTATTCTTGTATATTCCCAGTGTAAGAAACAGGAAGCAGAAAAGCAAGTTTCTAGCTGAGAGAAAGTTTTTTTTTTCTGGAGAAGCTGATGCTTGAGATGAAAACAACTGACAGACTTTTGGGCCGACGCATGAAGCAACAGCAGGTAGGAAGCAGTAATATCACTACACCTTCAGGGCCTTATATTTCTGTCAGCTGAAATTCCTCTCTTCAGATCACAAGCCTCTAAAATAGCAGAGCGCTGTCCTCGAGCGCATTCACAGAGCAGGAGAAATCTACAGAATTCAGATGAGCTGGAGTGAGTCTCCACATCGATTTATAAGGCATTATTAGCCATTAGTCTATTGATGTCCTCTGAAAGCTTCTTGTGGTGTTCAGACTACTGCTACAGAGTGTCTGTAAACTGATGATGCGCCTGTCTCAGTCAAACCTGGCATTTCATGTGTGTTTAAAGAGATAGTTCAGCAAAAAATAAAGAAAAAAAAAACATTCCACATGCAGTATTTCTCACTGTGAATATCATGGTGAAACCTGCAGAAACCCTCATTTACTATAAACAGTTTTTATTTTGTTTATTTTTATATTTTATGAACACACAGTAAAAACTAAACTGTACAGATATGATTTTAATGATGTGTTGGGATACTGGTAATTAGGATGATTAAATGTATTTATCTTAAATTTATTTGCTTAAAGTTGTTGAATATACATTAAACTAAAATGTAAAGATATTTATAAAATATCTAAATAATTTTTCTTTATAATATATATATATATATATATATGTATATATATATATATATATATATATATATATATATATATATATATATATATGTATATATATATATATATATATATATATATATATATATATATATATATATATATATATATATATAGCGCTGTCAAAATTAGTGCGTTAACGCATGCGATTAATTTGAAATAATTAACGCGTTACAAAAAATTAGCGCAATTAACGCAGTTGCAGGTTTTTTTTACTTCCTGTTGTGGTGGACGTGTGTTTAACATGCAAGAAATGTGGATAAGACCAAGGAAGCATATTTTGAAGGCAAGTTTCAGTATAAAACAATTAGTTGCATCACAGGTTATCCAGAGTTTCATGCAATTTCGGGTGTTTCATTTGTAACTTTCGCCTCTGGTGTAAGTTGATACCGCATGGCGAACAGAAAGAAAATCCTCTGTATTTCGTGACTCGGTGTTCCTTTAAGGTAATAAAATCGCTGCTTAGGCTACACGGTAGACTTTTAATAAGAGTATAATCTTAATCATATTAAAATCGGAGTATTGGTGTCTTATGTAAATGTACTCAGAAAGTCTCTGGTGAAGATGCGAGCTGTCAAAGACAGGGCAATACTCTGCCTTTCAGCATGAGCCCTCCAAGTTTAGCGTGTTTTCTCAATGAAAGCGTATGCTTTGCGTTGTTGTGTCAGAATCCTTGTGAAATACAGCCATACTTTAGATTGCTTAGTTTAAGCAAATTTGATGAACGCGATCATACGTGTTGAATCTGAAGGGAGTCGCTCCAGCGCGTTGTGTGTGTGTGTGTATGTGTGTCTGTGTCAGGCTCATTGAGGGGTGTCAGGGGTGGAGTGAGCGAAGTATCTAAGTAGGGGCGTGTGCACGCGAGACGTACCTGAAGGAGGATGGGGGTGAAGGACATACCTAGGAGGGAAAGGGATGCAGTGGAGAGGGGTGTGCAATTTATTTAAGGACCGGATTGCGAGAGATTATCATTCATTTGCGGGCATCCGGGAGTCTCTGTGCATTTGTGGGATACTCCTAGTCTTAACAACTGGATGAATGTAAAGGAAGATTAGGCAAAATTGTTTCTACTTTATAATTAATGTTCTTAACTTATAAGAAAACTTTACAATGAGTGCAACAGTTTGTATTTGTATGTTTGTATTCAATAGTTTATTATTATAATTTCCCATTTTCCATATCTGTAATGCCTGTATTTTGGCATTTTTTTTGCAGTCCGCATAGAATCCAACATGGAAATCAATGTCTTCTTTATTGGCATTGATTGTTTTGAAATTTAAATGTCATTAACATGCCTGTTTTAATTTCTGTAATAAATATTACTGTCAATCCAGGATCTTGACGGTTTATTGTGGGTTAGTTGTTTACATGAAGAAATCTGTTACAAGTTAAACAAAAATTCTATTAAACAATTATATTCTGTCTTGCGTTTACATTAATTTTACATTGAAATAGCCAAAATTACAAGTTTCAGAGTTTTAAATGCGATTAATCGCGATTGATCACGATTATTTTTTTGAAAAGTGCGATTAATTAGTTAATTTTTTTAATTGATTAACAATACTATATATATATACAATGCTACTATATATATATGCAGTGGCGCAGTAAGTAGTGCGTCGCCTCACAGCAAGAAGGTTGCTGGTTCAAGCCTCGGCTGGGTCAGTTGGCGTTTCTTTGTGGAGTTTGTATGTTCTCCCTGTGTTCGCGTGGGTTTCCTCAGGGTGCTCCGGTTTCCCTCACACTCTAATTCCCTCACACGCCCTCTCTATATTGCCGCCCTAGGTCGCCTCTATGGACGCGCCGGCCCTGTCCACTGCATAGAAACTTGCTGGATAAGTTGGTGGTTCATACCGCTGTGGCGACCCCAGATTAATAAAGGAACTAAGCCGAAAAGAAAATGAATTAATTATTTAATTTTAATTTAGATGTTAAGTCATGAAAAAAATGTTTTAAAAGGTTTTATTAAATATTTATTAATTTATTTTATATATATATTAAGCAACGTTGCTTGAAGGTGATGAACATCCAGTATGACTTAAAGTGTGAAAATATAGTTATTTGTTTTGGGAATGTTTAGCATGTTAATTCCCTGTTAGTTGACTCCTCTAAGTAGTCTTCAAGCCTTATTTAGTCTTTATTTTAGGATATGAGGCAGCCTTTTATATTGCTGGATATTTCACATTTGTGTGCGACATAGCTGTAACTGAATCTCAGCTCACTACGCCTTTTGAGATGTTAATTTCTTCATTGCGTAATGATCTAGAAGAAAAGCACTGCCCTTTGGAGATTTTAGGAGGGAAACTCAGTGCCTCAGGAATGTTGTTGACCTTTTCCAGGTACCAGTCGGGCCTCCTGTTCTCTTGATTCTCTTCCTTCATCCTCCTCTCACTGTAATCAACTGCCCAGCCTTTATAAATACTGAAAGCTTTGCGAATCATTGTTAATCTGAAACAGACAGAAAACGCAGGAGGCCTCAGCTAAAGCACATGCAAACAAAAAGGAATCCTGGGAATTATGTTATCCTCTTGTAACTTGGCCGGGGAAACACTTTTAGTTGAATCGTGATACAGAAAACGACCATGACGACCGTTTCAATACTGCGAAACAGATCCACAACTTATGCTCTGGATTTCCAACAGATGTTCTCTGCATAAAGTCAATTTCTCTCTACAACAGACCTTTTCGTAACATCATCCATATTATGTCTTCTGTTATTCGCAAATTTAATTAAGCAAGGCTGATTCTGAATCACAACTATTTCTGTCAAACCATGCAAATAACAACACAAACCATTAAATATTATGTTAGATTATGTGCTCTGTTTTAATGATCCAAGTTCATTGAAACCGCTTTTGCCGTTTTAAAGTTGCCATGAAACAGAAGTTGAGATGATCTTTTTTTCCTCTATTGTGGATTGCGTAGTGTGTATCCTGTGCACCATTAATGCACTTCTTGCTATAGATGAGAATCATCAAATATTAGGTTTCCTGATAGAGAGAAAGAGTGAAAGACAGTAAGCTGGAGGGAGAAAAAGTGGGAAACATAAGAAGACAACTGCACCAGAAATAGGACAAAGAAAGAAATGCTGGTGGAAAACAACAGTGGATCAAATATGCAGGTTTTTGGCATATTCGAGGTTGAGGTGGGATGGGGTTTGAGATGTGCACTGTGAAGCAGTTGAATAATAAGTTGTTTTTGTTTAGTCGACTTGGATTTCACGCCTAGAGCAGTAAAGTATTAATAAATGTCAGTCTGGAACATTATGAAACATACAATGATTTTGTCAATAATTTTTTTAAATTTTTAATCCGTCCAGTTTGTGTAAATGTGTGTGGGGTGATATACAGGTTTTACATTAAGTTTTCCACAAATCGACCACAGTAATTAAATGAAATTGAATAAGCTAAATTAAGAAGTAAATTAAACAAAATGCAGATTTTTTTTTTTTAAATTTAGTGCATTTAATTTCATACGTTAATAATATTTTTATGATTAAATTATTTCAACAAAAATATTGTATTTACAATTTATTTACAAATTTAACAACTAAACTATTGTAATTACAAAAAAGTAAAAATGCATTTACAATAAAAGTAGACTTAAATAATTGTAATTATGCAATTAATCAAAAAATCAATCATAGTAACTGAATGAAACTGAATAAATTAAAATTAAAGTTTTATAAAAAATAATTTTAATTTAATTACATTTAATATTTAAATTAAAATGTAATGAAATTAAAGTAAAATTACTACATTTGTGAATAAATTGAATTAAATTAAGTAAATTAAATGTAAAATAAAAAGTGTATTAATTTTGTTCATAGTTAAAAATAAAATAAAACATTATTAAAAAAAACATAATTATAAGTGTGAATAATAAGCTAAAAATGTAAATGGTACAGAAAACAAAAAACATTTAAATACAATAAAGTGTCTTGTTCCTTAATTTTCTTTTAGCTGCTAGCATAAATGTTCATTAAAAAAATTAAAGAATCAAAGCAATCTTAAAGGGCCTAAAAATAAACTTTCTGCAAAATAATTCCCCCTCCCCGACAATTCTTAATAGCTTTCATAAGATTCACCCACCCAAGGCTTAAGAAAACATGTCTTGGATGGAGTCATTGGGATTTAGTGGATGAGGGTAGAGGAAATAAAAGCAGGCAACCATGCAAACAGAGGTATGAACTGCCCAAGGCCAGGTCTAGAAAAGACAAAGCAAGAGACAATATCAAACATACTCAAACATGTGCATCCTGAGAGTTAAACTGCATCACTTACATGTCTATGAGCACTTTAATGTGTGTTTGTGCATGTGCGCAAGCACAAGTGGCTGAGGCAAGTGTATAATATGGATTTTTATAACATGTTTTTAGCAAATATTACATTTGAATATTTCAAATCCTTCCTTGATATATAATTGTTGCAAATCAAATATTTAACTCTTCATGCATACTCATAGTTTATGCACAACATGATTATCATTATCATCAATGTAATTCCAGACTTCACACTGCACTATTTTTCGTTCTAATAGCTATGTTTCCATCCAAAAACGCCAATTAAATGGCATCTTTTCTAATTGAATAAAAAGTTTATTCTACTCCGCTATGCACATAAATTTTTTATGCGCATTCTCAAAATGTATACGCATCTTGACATTTCCATCAACCATTTTTTATGCGCATATCCAAAAGGCGCATAACAATAGGTGGATGGAAATGTAGCTATTGACTTCCATTCATACGCATGCTAATTTGCGAATGTGGCAGATCGGAAACGAAACCTACAAGTTTTGCATTTTATTGCAAAGTTCAAGCTTTGTGAAAATTAAATCAAATCATGTGATTGCATCATACAGGTCGAAGATAAAAACGTGACCTTTCTGTACATAAATTGAAAAAATATGGCTTTATCCATAGCTGCGTTTCCATCCACCTATTTTTATGTGCAGTTTGCATATGTGCATAAAAATTTAGTTGATGGAGACGTCAAGATTCAAATAAATTTTTAAAATGCGCATAACTGAGTAGGATACGCTTTTTATTCGATAAGAATAAATGCGCATAAACTACAATGGAAACACTTTTACCGAACAAATTTCAGTATTGCACATTAAGAAAGTCTTGTGATTTTGTTATAAGAGATCATGTGATGAAAAAAAATGCATGTGAATGGAAAAACTAGCTGGCTGAGCACATTTTAAAACATCTGAAATGCTGTTTTAGTCATTTCTAAAACGCCGTTACGTCATTCAGTATTAGTAATACTATATTATTAATTATCAGGATTGTCAAGAGCATCTGTGCTCCGCATCTCACACCTTGAATTGCCACCACACGTTCATTGCATGTCGGCATTGTCTTCTGAGGTGCAATTAATTTATTGAATAAAGAAAAGCTTCACACAGCTTCTCCCACCGCCATAAATTCCGTTACTTTTGTCCTGTTACTTTATTTGGCGCCATTTAATCGGGAAGGCTTTATTTGCACGTGTTTTATGTGATATTCCAGTTTTGCGAATGAATTTAAAAACTAGCGTGACCATGCCTTTATTGTAAGCCTATTTTCACTGCATGCTCCACAGCGCCACCTAATGCAAATTTATATGGGGATTGACTCCATTTATGGCCAACAAACTCCATCTGTGGACTACATTTAGCAAAATTTAAAGAGTGGTACTTATTTTTTAAGTATTCAGATCAAATATTCTAATATTTGACTATCCATCATTGATTCACTCTAGT
This sequence comes from Danio rerio, assembly GCF_052040795.2. Lineage (NCBI taxonomy): Eukaryota > Metazoa > Chordata > Actinopteri > Cypriniformes > Danionidae > Danio > Danio rerio. The sequence continues at coordinate 33,093,567 of NC_141039.2, read as the reverse complement.
TACGACCAGCAAATTAACATTTAGCTGAATTCAAATAGTGTTTTTATTATTCAAATAAGTATTGCAGATTGATTATTAAGCTAATCATGTAACGCCTTGATTAGACGCGACATTTATAAATCTCATGAAGGTAATCCCAGACTTGCACCTCAAATACAGTAAACCAGTTTCCAACTCATGCTCCACAGTGACACCTAATGTATATAGTTATAATTGCGAGTTTTAGTTTGCTTATTTAGTATTTATCATGGATACACTACAATTAAAGATGAAAAATGATAATTAGCAATATTTGAATAGCATTTCAATTAACGCTGGAAACTTAATTGCACATTTAAAATGGCTGGAGTGAGCAGAGACTGATCATTGCTGAGAGCTATACTGTGGTCTGAATAACAGAGGAGAGGAGGGAGGATCCCATAAACACACACACACACACATGCACGCACACACACATACAGCAGAGAGCGGGACATCTCTGTCCCTGCTGCGGCAGCTGGAGCACTGAACGGGAATATACAGACTTCTGGAGCAGAGATTGGGGGAAACAAGGGTCCTTATGTGGCTCTCCGGTGGCTTTGTGGAGTCTATAGCTGGTGGGACTTGAGATCTTAAGCATGGGGAACTCAAACAGCAAGAAGAAAAGCCAGGCCAACCTCAGCAGCAGTCTCCGCACAGGCAGAGTAAAGTCCATCTGGCACTTTAGACATGTGGAGAAATTTAAAACAGGTAGGAAGAGATGGCAAATGATGCATTTTGTTATTCATGCTTGTTTAGTGTTGGCCAGCTAAGATAGTTGTTAAGTGAATCAGTTGTCCGGGTGGTACTGTGCCTTTTTTAATTTTGTATGAAAAGTGTGCTTATTTCAGTATTCATGTGCATTTGTCAGCGCCTAAAACTGCGTTTTTTGTTCTGAAAAAAAAAGACTATCATACATTCTTTATAATTATTTTTGATAAAAAATATCTTATATACTAAAAATGTTGACAGGCATGACTATACTAGTGCAAATACTAAATGATGCATACTATCATTTAAACTACTAATAAACAATTAAATGATTAATTATATCTTTAAAGTAATGGTTGAATTAAAATTATGAAATAAAGACATTATTAAAATTTAATAATTAGTTAATTACTTAACTAATTAATTAAATGAAAGGTAAGTGAATAAAATATAATATAATAAAATTCATTATTAGTTGTATTATTGATAATTAAAAATAGAAAACAAATACAAAATAACAATTATAAAATATAGAAATAAAATATATTAATATTAGAATTATAGAACTATTAAAATAAAAGATAAACAATATAACAATTAAATACTAATAAACAAATACAGAATAACAATTATAAAATATAAAAATAAAATTAATATAACAATTAAAATGAAAATATATAACATAACAATTAAATACTAATAAAAACAACAATTAGAAAATATAAACAAAAAAATTATTATAACAATTAAAATTTAAATTTAAAGTAATAAAAAATATCAATTATAAAATATTTTTTTAAATTTAATAATAAATGTAATTAAATGGATTATTAAAGGCAATGCAACACATTCTATTATGAATATATGCAAATAACTAAAATGTCTAAAACGATTCCTATACCCAAAGTACATCAAAATATTTATTTATTCTATACTATATAATTACTATTATTTTTCGATATTGGTTTAAGGGTTATTGTTTTCAACAAAAAATGAAATCAATAAAATAATTTCTTAAAATATACTTAATGGAATAAATATTTTTTTCATGACAAATAAGTTCTAATAATAATAATAATAAAAACTATACCTGCATCACATTAAAAAAAAAATGAAACCATCTCATGTCAAACTGCAGCACCGGGGCTAAATCTATGAAAGGTAATGAGAAATAAACAATTCACTTTTTAATTCCTAACCCGTCCATCAACGGTTGCATCATCATACTTTTTTAGGAGATTTGTTGGTGTGGGAATCCTGGGAGAGGTTGTGCTTTTATCAGTCTGGGAGGGAAAGAGAACCAGGTGTCTCTTCCTGTGCTTCAGTGTGTCGTTTCAATGGCTGGGAGGTTTGGGAGTTTTACTGAAATGGAAAATGTTGTAAACCTGTCAGAAGTCCATCATTTATAGCTTGTTTTCCTCAAATTCACTGCAATCACAGCTCTGTTATTAAGACTTTCTGTAGTGTGCAACCTTTCATTTTCAGGCTTTGACCAAAGGTTTCATAGTAAAGTGCATCAGCATTAGCACGGGTCTGTGACTTTGAGTGTTTGTGGGCAGACAGTCAGTTTTCTGTCACTGAAAATCACAGGGGAATGACATGGAAATGAGACACCGGACAAAAAAGGAAATCAAAGTACATGTCAAGAAGGATTGCCATTTACAGAGATGAGAAAATCTACGGTCAAAAGCATCTAACTTGCTTGGTAAGGCTCCTCACATTTGCAGTGCAAAGACTGCTACATCAAAATATCTCTGTAGAGAAAATGGAATGAGGAAATTAGCCTATTAGCACTAATGTCATTTGTGGTTGCAGGAAGCATTATGTTCAAATGCTAAGATGACTCTTTCTCAGCATGCTATGAAAAAAAGACTTTAGAATGCTTCATTATTATGGCGTTTGCTATAAATAATAATAATAAAAGATTTGATAGCAAATGCTTTACTTCTTGCTGTTGTAAAGGAATAACAAGGACAACATGCTCATGCAGATCCTGGCTTTAAAGTAAATGAACAATGAGACAAATTTGAAACCATGCTCTTAAACAAAAACAAAATAACTCAAATTATTCAGTTTTAAATATCCAAAAAATCCTGCTTGAAGTTAAACAAAAAAAAATCAACAAACAAATGCTTTGCTTTTTAATGATTTAATTAAAGTTGCATTTAATTTATGAGCTTCTAATTTGCTGCTGAATAATAATTATTAAGGTAGAAATTAGGTATTGGGTAGAATTAGGGATGTAGAATAAGATCATGCAGAATATGTACATTTATAAGTACTAGTAAACAGCCAATATCTTAATAATAGGCAGGTAATAAGCCACTATAGATAATAGTAAGAACAGGTATTAGTATTAGTATAAATTATTTAAAAAAAAAAAAAAAAATATATATATATATATATATATATATATATATATATATATATATATATATATATATATATATATATATATATATATATATTTTTATTTTATTTTTTTTAACAGAAATCCTGACCTGTCCTTGTGTGTTCACTAAACTGAACCCATGCTACAGTTCACTCCAACTCACCCAGAAAAATAAAACATGCACACACAAGTGCATCTTTTTTTCACAATGGCTAAAATCCCTTTAAAAAACATTGTTTTTTTCCTTCACTGAATTTGATATCACAGTTAAAAGATGAATGCAATAACTTGCTGTTGCAAAAAGAATAACTGTAACTGTAATCAAGAACCAACTGAATTTATGTTTTTGATGAATTTCAATTTATCTTTACTTCCAAGATTTTGTGCGTGTTAGTTGGCATGCATTAACTACTGCAATAATGTCTCATATCCACTAAGTGGTAAGGTACAGTACGGTATGGGTCGGTACTGGTCAGCCTGATCAGTACCCTTACTTTATAAGTGTTGTGAATGCCAGAAAGTTGCAATTGACATTATTTTCACTAAAAGGAATATGATTTGCATAGGAATGATTTGCTGTTTTAGAACTTTTGTCAGTGGAAACCTAAATAAATGCATACAATACAGTACTGTTACAGTCAGAATAGAGTTTAAAGTATTATTACTGGTCTATAAATCACTAAATGGCCTAGGACTTCAATACATTACAGATATGCTGACTGAATACAAACCTAACAGATCATTTAGATCTTTAGGATCATATAATCTAGAAGTTCCAAGAGTTCAGTCAAAGTCAAAGAATCAGCTTTCAGCCACTATGCCCCTCGCTACTAGAATCAACATCCAAAAATAATCAGATGTGCTCCAACATTAGGCATGTTCAAATCAAGACTGAAAACACATCTGTTAAGCTGTGCCTTTACTGAATGAGCACTGTGCTGCATCCGACTATTATGTTTTTCTTTTCTTTTTCATTATCTTATAACCTATTTTAACACATTTTTATCTGTTTTATCTATTTTTTTTCTTATTTTTATAATTCTTATTATTTGTTTTTATTTTCTTACACTTTTCTCTTTTATTCCTGTTTATGTAAAGCACCTTGAATTGCCACTGTGTGTGAAATGTGCTATATAAATAAACTTGCCTTGCCTTGCCTTACTGAAGCATACTATACCACTGGAAATGAGCCATAATAGAGTGAAGTTTTTCACCAAATCTTATGGTTAAAGTATATTGTATTGCATAGCATATATTATATAATCAATGTTAGGTAATTACTGTAACGGCATTACGTTTGACTGTGACTAATACTGTAACGCATTACTTTTTTAATATATTAACTCTATTATACTGTTACAACATGATGCGTTTGTTCATTACTTGGTAAATTAATTAATTTTGGCTGCAGTCTAGTATACATCTTCCTGTTTACAGTGACAACGTATTGTGAGATTAGTGGATGCCAACCAACCACTGTAAAGAAGACGTGTCGTATACAAGCCAACAGACTGGACAAAAGTAAAGCAAAAGCAGAGAGACCAGGTGCGCGTGAGAAAGACCGAATGCCCGCGAGGTAGCCCGATTGTGCTCTCGCGAGAGACTATTAACATTACTATTATTAATTACTATTACTAATAGTAATAGTAATGTTGTTTCAAACAAATAAGCACACATTTGTTATCTGTATAAAAAAATGGTTGGTAGACACAGTGACACATTTCTGTTATATTTTAGCACTGAAGTGATATTATAAGGGATTATATTAATGGGAGCATTAAAAAATGTTCTTTGGAAAAGTAACTCAAAAATGACCTTTATCAGTAATGCACTACTTTTTGGTGTAAGTAATCGACAAAGTAATTTGGTTACTTTTTAAATGAAGTAACTAGTAACTGTAACTAGTTACCATTTTTTTGTAACTAGCACAACACTGTCTATAATCTATAAAATACTTTTGTGACTTTTTAAAGGCTCAATGCTGGTCTCTTGAACAAGTGCAGTCAGGACAGTTTTTTTCTATTCTGGTATGATAAACAAAGTGAAACTATTTTCATTCTTAATAATAAAGATTCCCAAGGCATGTTTTTGCAATGATACCAAAGTATTTTTGATTTCCCCCAGGACCCTTCCAGTCAACAGTTTTTTTTTAAGGAGCCATTTCTGCTGATCTTAAACTAACCATTGATGCTAATAAAGAACATTTAATCTTTGATTGAACTACCCTTTAGTTGATCAAATGTTTGAATGCTCTGCTATATAAAATGACATTATTAAATTACAGTATACACTTCACTTTGAATTACCTTCATGCATGCACTCTTGTGTATAAGTGTATCATTTTTGTGGTGATGCCATAGAAGATCTATTTAAAAAATAATTAACCATCTAATTAGCTTAAAAACTTTTGTGGAATGAAAAGTTTCCATAGATTATAAAGGTTCTTCATGGAATGATCAATGCCAGTACAAGGCTTTATTTTAAAGTGTCCCTATTCATTGATCGAGCTGTATGTTCAGAAGTGTTGAATCTGAATGCATTCCAGCATACCAGTCTCTCTCCTCACGCGTGACTGAGCTGAATGACAACAGAGGGCTCGGCGGTTCTGTGTCCATGTGTCCACCGCTTGAAATATTTAGAGGAAAATAAGTGTTCTTGTAGCTGACCTCGTGTGCAGCAAACTGTTCAAGCGATGAGTACAAGATGACGCTCAAGGCCCTCCAGACATTAGTGATAGTTGAGATTGATAGATGGACATTGGATTATGGAGAATGAGTTCTCATCCAGTCAGTGCAGGAATCACTGTGGAAGCAGGTCTCATGGTGAGAAATCCAATCTGTTAGATCTCTCTCTCTCTCCACGGTCACGTGTGTGAAGATTAACACTGGACATAACTCTGACAGATCGCTCATCCCGACGGTGAACCAGGCTACAGTTCAAGTGGGAATGGGGGAGGGTCAGCAGGAATCCAATATAGACCTAAAGGCTATAGACCTTTCTTGTGAAATACACTTGTCAGTGCTGCTGTACAGAAGGGGATGTGTTTTTCAGGTAATTCTGCAAAAATTCAGATTAATATGATGAAAAAAATTGTGTATCTATTCAGTTTGTTCTACTGATAGTCGATTTGTGAATACATCATTAGCTGTTTCCATTTGAAGATGTGAATTACTGTTGATTCATGAGCAAAACTGGAATATCGATTAAAGATTAACAAATAAGGCAAGGCAAGTTTATTTATATAGCACATTTCATACACAGTGGCAATCCAAAGTGCTTTACATAAACATGAATAAAAGAGACAAGTGTAAGAAAATAAAAACAAATAATTAAAGTGATTATGAAAATGTGTTCAAACAGATTATAAAAGAATAAAAAAGAAAAGAAAGACATAATAGTGCGATCTCTCAGACATAGCACAGTGCTCATTCAGTAAAAGCACAGCTTAACAGATGTGTTTTCAGTCTTGATTTGAATGTGCCTAATGTTGAAGCACATCTGATCATTTCTGGAAGGTGATTCCAGCAGTGGGGGGCATAGTAGCTGAAGGCATATTCACCCTGCTTTGACTTAACCCTTGGAATTCCTAGTTTATATGGTCTTAAAGATCTGAGTGATCTGTAATATATTGAGGTCCTGTATTTATGATTTATAGACAAATAATACTTTGAAATTTATTCTGAATGTAACTGGGAGCCAGTGTAAAGACCTGAGGACAGGTGTGATGTGCTCTGATTTTCTGCTTCGGGAAAGAATGCTGGCTGCAGCGTTCTGGATAAGCTGAAACTGTCTGGCTGTCTTTTTGGGAAGGCCGTTGAGGAGTCTATATGTAACGAGGAGACTGAAACGGAGGGATCCATTATGCAGTACTTATTAATCACAACTTCACTCAAACACACAATATGCACCTGGGTGCACACACACATCCACAGTAGTAGTAATGGTTTCAAGAATGACGGTGAACAGACACAGAGTGAGTTACCAGGCATGAGTAGAGAGCAGTGGGCATGAATCAGAGTCCGTGTATCAGGCTTGGGTCAAAGGCAGGCAGCGAGAATCAGAGTCCGTATATCAGGCGTGGGTCGTGGGCAGGCAGAAGGCAAAGCAAAGTAAGAGACAGGCTGGAGTCGTACACAAGAGATCAGGCTGGATATAACACTCAGGCCGGGGCTGAACAAGACTTCGCACTGACTGAGTGTTTGAGTGCGGCTTATAAGAGGTACGTGGGTCGTTAACTAGATTCGGATCAGGTGAATGCGCAATCAGTGTAGATGGATGATGTAATGCTAAAAGTCCGGAGATGGTGACCTCTGCTGGCCAGCGAGGGAAATGACCGGGACCGAGTCGGTGCCACTATAACAGTAATCCACTCTGCTGGTGATAGTCCAGTGAAGTCTTCACTGGAAACAAAGCATCTAATTCTTGCAATTTTTTTGAGATGATAGTTTGCTGATTTAATTACTGCTTTGACATGACTATTGAAACTCATATCTAACTCCAGAGTCACACCAAGATTCTTGACCTTATTTTTTGTTGTTTGACCTTTAGTGCCAAGGTACGCATTCACCTTGAGGACCTTTTCTTTGTTCCCAAATGCAATGACCGTTTTCTCTTTGTTTAACTGAAGAAAGTTTTGACACTTGTTAATTTTATCATTGCTCTGGCAGAGGGTGTCAATAGGGCTAAAGTTATTAGGCAGTAAAGCTAAAGAAATAAAGCTCGGTTTCCATCCAATGAGTCAGACAACAAAATTGTCACCTCCTGATAAATTTGCACCAAATAGTCAAAAAAGAAAAATGGAATTTGCTGCATGAGGAGAAGCCACTGTGGACCTTTTTTCTTACATAAGAAATTACTTGTGCCTCAGAAAAATTAAGACAAAATGCAATGGATGCACATTGGCTTTGCGAGGCATGAGATGCTCTTTGGTAGCACAATTGCTCAAAACTGTTGTGGAGGTAGTGATAACGAAGCACATTGATGACGGATTTTGGCTCAGGCATTTTAGAATGGCCAAATGCACATGCTGGAATTTATTGGCTAAATATGTTTTCATCATAGTTTATGTGCATTTTCTCTTATCGAACAAAAACTTTATCCTACTCGTACATTTTTTTTATGTGCATATCCAACCTGCGCACTAAAATAGGTAGATGGAAACATAGCTATTGTATCATAATAAAACCAATCTAAAAAGATACATTTTCAGAACATTCTTTAGAGCAGAGATGCCCAATCTTTTTCAAAAACAAATATGATTGATAGCTGTGGGCCGAAGATAAATATACCAAACTATTTTACATCAAAGTTGCCATGGGTGATTTCCTAATTCCCATGATAATAGTATAAATAATAGAAAACATTACTTTGAATCGTACTATCTAATCCAGTATAACTGTTTTTATTATTACTTATTGTGATAAAAACATAAACAGTGACATTTATGGAGTTATACATGTATGGAGTTCAATGCTGAATACACTCGTCAAGCAGAAGCTTTGCCTTGATTTGCTCACCCAAGGCTCTGCATTGTCCTCTATGCATCATATGTACATTTTAAACTAAATCTGATTCATTTACGCCATTTAAATTAAAACATTTAATGTCAAATAGATTTTTTTGTAGCTTAACAATGATACAAACAAATAAAAGGTTGTTAGAAATGCCTAGTTTGGGCATTTCTGCTTGTAGAGCATGTTTATGCTTGACAGCACAAAATAGATTCTGCTTTTATAGCTCTGTTAGTTCATTTGATTATGTGTAAATGCTGCCGTCCAAACCTTGCAATCAATACTACACAGGCTCATTGTGAATACGTAGCCCCGTTTACATTTTTGTAGAGCGCAAATTGTGTAGCCAGAGGTGCATATGGCAGCATTTTAATCTTTAAAGTGAATGCCAGGGATGGTATGAGACCGCCGACAGCTTCTGTTTCCTTTTCCGCCACCAGCTGACCACTTACAGTACCTCCATGTGGACAGATTTTCCACTGTTACCAGTCTGGCCAGTGGCTCCCCATGTATGTTGGCAGACTTGAGACACAGACAGAGAAGTTGACCGCGACAATGGGGTTCGAGGCTGGCGAAGAACAGTTCTAGAAAAAAAAGGTAAATCAAAAGGCCAAAAATTAATTAGACAAGTATATAACAGGGAAAGACTGTGGCATGATCTAAAAATGTAGTAAAAATCTCTGCTTTTAAAAACACTGTTGGTTGGGTTTAAGGAGGTGGTGGGTGTATCACTTGGTGCTTTTAAAAACACCATCAGTCAAGTTTAGAGATGTTATAAGTGGGGATATTGGTTGGTTGGTCGGTCAGTCAGCCAGTCAACAGCGGCTAGTGTGGATTTATGCGAGAACATTTGAGATTTGAAAAAGCATACACAGTGGCCTCTGTCGGATTCGCATAAACAAAAACGGCAAAAAATGTACCTCCTGGGACATATTTGTAAGTAGACAAAAATGTATACAGGGGTACATATCCATAATAAGCCTGGGTTGAATCAAAATGGAGGTGTGGTTTGCCTGAATTATGAAAATGGGTCATGGGTGTCCAAACAATCTAAAAACTGAATTTGAAATCACAAGAACAGAAATAAAATGTTTTTCTCATCATAATCATGATTTTGCTATTCTAGTGCGTGTGAGGAAGACATTTTTAGTTTAATCTTCTTTAAGCTCTTTACAACTGATAAAAATATACACCAAGCACATTTAGTCTAGTATATTCAACCCAGGCCACGAAATATGTCCCGGGAGGTACGTATTTGTGCAGTTTTTGTTTACGTGAATCCGCGAGAGGCCGATGTGTGCGATTTTTCGCGTCTCGAACGCTTCTTGCGAGTATGCGCCGTTCGCGCCCACGCTGGTCTCGCGTAAAAAGCTGCCGGAGGCCGCTGTCGAGTGACTGACTGTCCGACTGACTGAATGACTGAACGATTGGCTGGGCGGCCGGCCAATCAGCCGACCCAGCAACCCTCCTCCTTCCCTAAACCCAAGCGACGATTTACAAAAGCCAATCAGAAAAACAACAGCCCTCATTTGATTTTGACCGCGTTTTCGGATTTCAACGCATTCTCGCCCCGTTATGAACTTGTTCGCTTTATTTTTTGGATTCTGTTTTTTGTCTTACCTGATTTCTGAAACCGCGTTTCCCTGGAGTCGCTGTGGCCGGCTTCCCTCTGGGCCTCCGCTCTGCCGACATAACACGTCAAGCTAACTGGTCAAACTGGTTGCAGCGGGAAAGCCCTCCACACGGAGAAGGTGAGTCGTCAGCCGGCGAGCGCGAAGAGAAACAACGTCACACCGCCCCTTGGCGTTCACTTGAAAAAACAAAATGCAGCCATACGTACCTCCAGCCACGTAAATCGTGGTCTCCAGTATCGTCCGTGGGGCTGCGTTTTCAGAATGAGCTTGGGTTGAGTATAATACATTGTTTTGGATCTCCATTGTGTTGTGTGACTAAATATGTCACAACTTTCTTTTTTGTGCCTTTAGGTTCGGTCTTTGTGGCATAGTAGTGTGGTAGTAAGGAAATACGGTTTAATCATTTAACATTTTCTTTTTGGATCTGAATTAAACAAAGTTACAAGCAGAACCAGAATACATCACTTCTGATCTAGCCGAAATATAAAAATGCCCTTTCAGAGTAACAGTAGTAAATATAAGAAGCGATGTGTTTTTGAAACATTGTATTCATGTTTACTGATCACACTGTCCCACACATCATAAAACTGAACATTCTGAACAAGTACAACCACATGCTGATCTTAAGTAACCTCTAGAGAGGGAAGAAAGCATCTCTGGTTTGAACAGAATTACAGCTGAAAAAGAGAAGAGAGCGAGTGTGCTTTTGTTTTGAGGGAAATCCTCTTACTCCAGCAGTGTTGTCGGCCTGTAGAAACTCTGTGTGCGTGTGTGTGTGTGTGTGGTCCAAACTAAATGTTCATCAGCACCCAGTCTGGGAGTTTCCACACACAACCTGAGCTTTAATCTCATTTTAGCAGTCAAAACAAGTTTGTCAAACTCCTCTTATAACCTGCTATGCTTACACAATATGCAGAGCGGGTCATAAGATGTAGTGTGACCATCCATGTGTGTGTCTTTCTTGCTGCAAACTAATTTGCAAGCATGCTGTCTTGAATTTCGAGCAGTAAATACACACGCAGCAGTTTGAATCGAAGCTAAAAGTGCATACACAAAGGTGTGAGCCGTATCTGAATGGCATATCTGTTTCACTGCAACACGGTATTGTTCAAAAAATACTGCAATCTTTGGTCAATTTGTCCAGAATAATGCAGAGATGTTCATTTGATATTTGTTGCCTAAAATGACTGAGTTTGTGATGGGATTTCTCAAAACGTGTGGCATTATTTGCTACAATTTTTGTATATTTGGTTAGAAAATACACAGAAATTAAGTTAAACCATCGGTAGCACTTTAGTTTAAATACCAATTCTTACTACTAACTATAGTGGCTTATTACCTGCCTATTGGTAAGATATTAATAAGAAGAAAATTAGGTGCTTATGGCCAGTTTCCACTAAGTGGTACAGTACGGTACAAGTCGGTACGGGTCAACTTTATCAGTCTTGCATTTCCACTGCCAAAAGGGTACCAATTTGGTAGAAGTGGTGTACGACAGAAAGTTTCAGTCGACGTCTTTCTTGCTCAAGGAAATGTTAAAGTAAAACTGCACGGGTCATTCACATATACTCCCTAAAACTTATTTAGGGCAGACCAGCCTCTAGCATTGTTCTTCTCATTCTCTTAAACCCACCCTCCCTCCCTCTATTTCCTTGCTTCCCATTAGCAATCCTTACAACCCTCTCTTCCCACCTAGGTTGAATCAGGAGTCCAATCACTCTACCAAAATATTACAGAGACTGTACACCCACTCTGAACCTCTGGGCATCATCGTAGGATGCCTGATGAACCTACCTGTTAACCATATATCCTCTTACTTTCTTTCCCTTTCATCCAACCATTTCTATACCATCCCTTTTATTCCTACATCCCTACAATAAAGGCTAGCTCAAAGTGCATAAAGGCATGGTTTATGCCGGTGAATCACAGTTTAAATAAATTTTTCTACCACTACTTAAAATGAGTTGTAACGAGTTCTTCTCTGCTGGCTTCCATGTTGTTTGTATAATTCTATAGTAATGTGTGAGAAACTATAGGAGCCCAGAGGAGTGGATGTTAAAACGAAAACTGATTTATGTTCAAACAAATCAATCTAAAATCTCTACATTTGAGTTATTAAATAATATCAAGTGATACAGCCCTATTTCACTGAATAATAACAAATTTTCTTTCTGCTTTTGTTTTTGTTTTACACATACTCACACTCTCATACACACACTTTTGCCAATTCACAGTATTCTATAATAAATGTCTTTGGACTGAAGTGGAAACTGGGATTGTTTAACCTTAAATAGCATTTTTTTTACTTACAAGCAACTCACTGTAGATGTGGTTGAAGTTCTCAGAGTCTCGGATTTGGTCCCAGACAGGCTGGTTGGAGTATTTCAGAAACATCTAATTTGCACATTGTTTATGTAAACACTGTTACTGTATAGCCATGAGAAATACTCACTAACCATCATCAGAGTGTCAAATGCATGGTGGGATGGCATTAATGCATGCTGGGTAATGGGGTCTAAAATTGATTATCACTCTGAGTGAATTATTAAGATCTGCAGCTGATGGTTCCCATGCAGATATATCAGTGCACATTGTGATTGTTTTTCCTTAAAGAAGACTTGCTTGACCTTGTTTCCCACATACGCAGCATCACTTTGTTACATTTGGATAAGATAACACAAAATATAACACAACAATAAAGATTTCCAGAATAGCAGCCATTTTTTGATGTCACATTAAATACAGTGAGATGCATTACTTTTTTAACAGCTTTATAGTTTTGAAATGTTAGGTTTTCTCCATTTCTAAAAAGTTATATCATGATTGCTTATGTTTTTCTCCCTTCTTGGGAGTAGTGTGCATTCAAAAGATTTTTGATTCAGTAGTTTTTTCTAGGAATGTAAAGATTCACCTGACTCACAATACGACACTATTCATGATACTAATCTCACGATTCATGATTTTGTTACGAGTTTTTGACCAAATTATTTAAGACATATTAAAGGTGAAGAGCCCTTTCATTTTTTCTGAAATACTGCACAATTTTTTTTTTACAAAATAAAATCTTCTTATGCAATAACTACATTGGAATTTTAAAACAAAATCCAAATGAAAAGTGAATAAAACAAACTAAAGAAGACTCTTTAATATAAACAAACTAAGGTTTTTAAAAGAAATATTAGCATATCTTTTCTGGCATAAGCTGAGGTCTTTTCACATTTACTATGTCCCCTGCTGATTAAAAAAACCTCTTTTACTGGGGACTGAGATAGGTGGTGTGGAAAGGAAAGCCTTGCCTAAACCAAAGAGCAGTGTGTACAAAGGTGGTCAATAGGCTCTCTGCTCCAGGTGGCTGGATACTGGCATAAAATACTGATTATAATACGTGAAGTTTATGTATAAAAAATTTTCGAGAGGATCACGTGCTTATGATTGCTAGCGGCTGGATCCACATTATCCAATTCACTACTCTCCAATCAGATGACTCCTAAACTACTATAAATACCCTGGGTTTCATTCCACTGCTATCTTCGTTTTGAAGAGTCCCCCCTTCCACCCCTACTCCTCCTTCTTAGACGGGTGACACGGTGGCCCAGTGCGTAGCACTGTCGCCTCACAGCAAGAATGTCTCTGGTTCCTGGCTTTACCAAACTAGCAGACATTTCTTTGTGAAGTTTGCACTTCTCCCCGTGCTCACATGGGTTTCCCCCGGGTTCCCCGGTTTCCTCCCACCGCCTAAAAACATGCAATTAAGTCAATTGAACAATCCAAATTGGCACCATAGACACGCTTATAGTACGTAGTTATTTTCAAGAGTAATCACTTACTACAGCAGGGGAGTTCTCGAGATCTACCTGAGCTCAAACTCCCTTCCCGCCTTGCAACGGGAGGGAGCCCTGGGCTCGAGGATCTCATGAGCTCAGGGCTCTCTCCCGGGACAGCATGCCAAACAAGCTTTTATAATTAATCATCAGCTAAGTGTAAATTCTTTAAATAATATATGATATAATAAACAAATTATTAAAAGATGCATAAACGGAAATGAAATAGAGAGGGTAAAAAAGGAACAATCAAATACCTGGTTCTGTAACAGCACAGCTTTCTCTTTCAGTCTGAAAAACATCTTCACTCTTTTGCTATGAAAACACTGATGCGCCGGGTGATCTCCGCACCACTCGTCAGAGCAAGCGAAGCTGCCAATTCTCCAGGTCGAATGGTTTGGCCCAATGATAGCTTTTTGCGTAATAGTAATGTAAAAACAGTAGTTGCCCTGAGTATTATTTATGTTATTTATTAAATTACCCAATAAATTGTATTTTTTAACACCTACTCCCACCCCAACCCTTAACCCAACCATCACAGTAATTTAAAAATATTAATTATTGTTATACAGTGTCATAAAAAATGCTGCTATATTGATGTGCATATTGCAGGCTGCATATCTGATCTAGACTTTACCTATTACTCTGCCACCCCACCTCTTGCTCGCCAATGATGTGCAGGTAAAGCCAATTTGCACCTGTAAACGCAGTGTTTCTACCCATTTGAATTGACACATATTTTAATCGTTACATCCCTAGTATTTTCCTAGTACTGTAAAAAAGATGTATTTATGTATTCACTGTAAAAAAGATGTATTTATGTTTTATTATTGTTGTTGTTATTTATTTATTTGCAATATTGCAATATAATGAGGTAGTTTTATTGAGGTCCATAATGAGGTTTTAACGGACACATTGTTTTTATGTTTAAATATATTCTCTCTTTTATTAACAAAAAAAAAACATTTATTTTTGCTGTTTTTTGTGATAGTAAATGCAAAGTAGGTGAGAGAAAGCTAAGGAGATCAGCTCATTTTTTTATAACAGTAATATTTTAAAGCACAAGTGGCTGTTTGGAAAATGTTGCTATAATTCACTGTGCTGCATTTCTGTGTAAAAATATACAAGATAGACGTCTTTGACTTCAAGCATTGTTCTAACATCTTCTGCATGAGACAGCATCCTGAAACTGTGATGCTCAAGTAATTCTTAACTTTTAAAAGGCCTCAAGACAGTTTTTTCCACCTCTTTAACCTGTGTCTCACATTTTTACATTTGTATGAATGGCCCCTATAGTCATCCTGCTGTGCAACTTCAGGCCTTTTTTGCTTATTATGTTCAGCAAGACTGACCTAGACATGAACTTAGTACAACTGTGTCTATATATCGACAAAAAAGAGATACGTTTAATAAATTCACATGCAAACTTTTCACCAGTTTTCAAACAAAAGTCGACGACAAGCTGAAATCTTCAGAGGTTGGATACAGTATTTAATAAATCCATAGCAACAGGCTGTGGTGGGCAAGATATTTCATTTTTCATTATCCCACGAGCAACACACAGGCTAATCCCTTTGAATCGCGTGACTAGCAACACATCCTTCCTGCTTTGAAGTTTCTGTTAAAAGTGCTTCAATCAAGCCCAGTGCCACAGAGAGTCACAGAACAGCAGGATAATCTGTGTCAGCGGAGGGACATTCTTTCCTACCCAGAATAGAAACCGGTACCATTTTTAATGTTTATTTTAATAGGATTCTTGAGCATACTCCAATTAATCCCTCCAACGGCAGTGACCCCAGGACTGGATTTGTTCTCAGACTGAACTGGAGAGGGTTTTCCTTTTTTGGGGGGGAGGTGCAAAGGGAAAAAAATCTCGCCAAACATTTCAAGAAGCCCTGCCGGTGTCAACCTGTTTCTTGAAGTGTTTTGACTGCAGTTTTGTTTTTATTTCTCACATCTAGCAGGTAGCAGTTTATAATAGAGCCATTGTGTCTGAATGTAATGGGGCCTGGTGCAGCCATTTCCTCCATTACAGACAATTTGATTTAGCATATTAGAAGCAGGGAGACAACACCAAAGCCTTGTTGTTCACTTTTCTTACAACAAATAATATAAAAACAGGGGAGCTGGAGTACAATTATTATTTCAGCCCTAATAAAATGGACAGTCGATTCTGTCATAATTTCTCACATTCATGGTTTCAAACATGTGATGTTCTTTGTTTTTGCCCATTTTATGAAATGCAGCGGTGTCCAAAAAAACACTGCACCTTATTAACCCCAAGGGATAATTCACCCTAATATTAAAATGTAATCACTATTTACACACACTCAAGTGGATTCTAAACTTTATAGGTTTCTTTTATTCAGTTGAAAACAAAATTCATTTTGAAGAAAGCTGAAAAGCTATAACCATTGATTTCTGTAGTAGAAAAAAATTAATGTGATGGATGTCTAGGATTAGGACTGTTACGACATCCATCTTTTGTAACATTTTATATTGATGGTCCATTTGAGTATTAGTAAACTTTCTGCTTAATATCTGTTGATACAACTCCTAAACAGAGTTTTAACTGACTATAAGAAACTTTGCAAGTACATGTCAACTTTACCCTAACCCTAGCGCCAACCCTAACCCAAAACAGTCTACTTATAATCTAATGAGAATTAGTTAGCATGTATGCAGTTATGCATTGTAGCTTAAATTTAACAAACGGACCACCAAAATAAAGTTTGATCAAATATCTTTGTGTGTCAGATGATGATAATGATTAGGCTACGTAATATAACAAGCTAAATTATGGTAACACTTTATTTTGATTGTCTGTTTGTTGAATTTAAGTTACATTGCATCATGCCAACTAATTCTCATTAGATTATAAGCAGACTCTTATAACCCATCGTAGGTTGGGGTTAGGGTTAGTGTAAGTTGACATGAACTTGTAAAGTTTCTTATAATGTCTGTTGAAGCAGCAGTATCAGCAGATATTAA
This sequence comes from Danio rerio, assembly GCF_052040795.2. Classification (NCBI taxonomy): domain Eukaryota; kingdom Metazoa; phylum Chordata; class Actinopteri; order Cypriniformes; family Danionidae; genus Danio; species Danio rerio. The sequence continues at coordinate 33,076,490 of NC_141039.2, read as the reverse complement.
GCAGTCTACTAATACTCAAATGGACCATCAAAATAAAGTGTTACCAAATTTAGCTTGTTATATTATGTAGCCTAATAATCATCATCATCATCTTAAATTTCTTTATATAAAATAGACAATATATCATGCCTCCAAAATTAACCACTATCATTTTCATATATTGTGCAATAATTCAATATATTGACTATCGCAACAGGCCTAATGGTTAAGGCTTTCCAGCTTTCTTCAAAATATATCCTTTTGTGTTCAACAGAAGTAAGAAAGTCAAAATGGTTTTGAACAGTGAAGGATGAGTAAATGATCACTGAATTTTCACTTACTAACCCTTTAAATGGAGTTTAAGATTTTTCTTACCACTGTTTATCCAGGTAAATAAAGTATCAAACATAAAAGTGTTCAAAGTTTATTGCTCCAAATAATGTGTAAAATACTGTCTGTGAAAAACGTTTAATATCAAGGCGATCACTTCTTTCAGAAAACCAGTAAATACCCATTTGGGATTTAGTAACTTCCTTACACTGTATTCATATCATCTTTTACAGCATGTTATGCTCTGTGATTTGGTGAATTTCTCTCAGACTGATCCGGAGAGTGTTTTTCTTTTATTTTTTGGGACAACATTAGCATACGGTCTCTAAATAATGTTAAATACTTATATGGCTTTTATTACACAGTAAGATTATTGATAAATGCTCTTACCTTCACGCTGCGTTAATTCAATAACATTTTGGTGATATACTGCATGTATATCAAATTTCAATAGATTTTTTATTTTTTATTTCATGATGATTTAAAAGATAGATTTTATGTTCCACAGACTTAAGACATTAATACATGTTTGGAACAATATGAGGGTAAATAAATAATTGATAACTAAAAATAACTTTTTGGATGTCCTTATAATGAAGTGTCATTTACTGAATGAATCAAAATTAAAATGATGACAGCATTTCAATTGTTTTTAAGATACTGTCATCAGCATTGCTAGTGCTACAATGCTAGTTCTGCTAATGAAGTAGGCCAATGTGCTGAAGTTTTCAGTTTACTCCAGCTTTGCCAGCGCTTAGTTTGCTTACCTGTGAACGTCAATGTTAAAAGTTTAGAATTAGCATTCACTCAGTGTGAGAAAGCAGACTCATGATTGCTATAATGCTTGTTTCATCCTAATATACACAAACATGCTGAGGCCAGACCTACACAGTGTTTAAATGCACACACACATTACTGCTAAAATCACTAATTGTGTAAATGTACCAAATTAAGACAATCCCAAGCGACACATTTCTGTATTCTCCAAACTTTCTCTGTGAAATCTGCTTTTTTTCGTTCTTTGGCTCAACATTCAGATTTTAATTGGATTTTATTAAATAATCACCTTCTTCTGCAAGCAAACTATAATTTAGCTAGCTCATGACTAGTGTTGAATGTCGTATGATGTAAAGGTCTGCAATGAATTCTCAAGGCCATGGAACGCAGTTTGTATTGACTGGGTAATGTTTCAGTGGTAGCGGCACAGTGGCTCTGTTAGAGGAAAGCTTACAGCCAGACTGCAGGTAAGTACTTGTGAAGCATTTCTACTAATGCACAAGGTTACCTTAGTCAAGTTATGAAAAGCAGATATCAGATGCATATAAAATCAGGAGACTGTCTAGTCCACGCAGCATCATTTATAACAGCAGTAAATGAATGTGTAGCATTTTACTGTAAATTTCAAGGTTTCGTGTTGGGCTGCTGATAAGCTTGTTGGGCTTTGTTCTGTGAGAACCAGCTGGATATTCATTATCCCTTACATAATAACTTTTCTTAATGGATATCTCCTCCACTGTAATTAAAAAAGAGAGCTATGGTTATTCTCTTAGTTCACCCCCCAAAGAAGGACAATTATCTCACCATTACTCAACCACAATGACAACTTGTATTTAATTGTTCTAACATGAAAGCTGATATGCTGAATAATGATTATGACTAAGAGTGATTTAAACAAATGTGACGCAGGACCATACAACCAGTTATAAGGGTGATTTCTTTGAAATTGAGATTTATACATGTTAAAAACGCTGAATGAATAAGCTTTTCATTGATTTGTTTGGACAATTTTCGGCTAAGATACTACTATTTGAAAATCTGGAATCCTATAGCTCCAAAAATCTACTTTAAAGTTGCCCAAATTAAGTCCTTAGTAATGGATATTACTAATAAAAATGATGTTTTGCAATATTTACGGTAGGAAACTAACAAAATGTCATCATGAAATATGATCTTTACATAATATTATAAAGATTTTCTCGATAATTTTGACCCGTGAAGTTTAATTTTAAACTAATTTCGGAAGGAGCAGGTGCTCATGATTAGCACAGTTGCCTTACAGCCAGAACACCAATGGTGTTGGGTCCTCGCTGGGCCATCTGGTATTTCTGTGCGGAGTTTGTATGTTCTCCCCGTGTGGGTTTCCCCTGGGTTCCCCGGGTTCCTCCCACCATCCAAATGTGCTATATATTATAGACAAATAAGTCTAAGGTTTCGTCCGAAACCGCATACTTCATAGTACGCCAAAATCAGTATGCGAGCCGAGTAGTATGTCCGAAATCATAGAATTCGAAAATCAGTATGCGAGAAGTACCAGGATAACTTACTACTTCCGGCGAGATTCCGGAGTGCGCATCCCATGCATGCTGCGCTATCCCATGATGCCCCGCGAGCGAATTCATGAATGGAAGTAAAGCGACGCAACTGACGCAGGTAGGTCACGTGACCATGACAAAATGGCGGATGCAGTACATCCGAATTCCATTCTTACTTTTCACATTCATACTGTATAGAACGTACTTTTCTAACGGGCGAGTAGTACGTTTAAATTCAAATGCAGTACCTACTTAGTAGTAGGCGGTTTCGGACGCAGCCTAAATCTTTTTTCTAATGTCTTACTCTCAGGAAGTTCCCCTTGGCCTCAGCAGCGAGGGAGTATGAGATCAAACTGAGCTCAATCTCCCCTTGCCCAGAGAAGGAGGGGAGCTCTGGGCTCGAGAATCCCTTGAGCTCAGGGCTCTCTCCTGGGACAGCACGCCAAACAAGCTATGTACAAATTGTGAGCTAAGTGTGAACTCTTCAAATAAAATGTGTTGTTGGATTTTCCTGCAAATAAAAAGACTTAAAATAAACATAGACTTAACAACTTAAGTCTTCTTATAAACCCTGCAAAACACTTTTTTTGTGTTTTACTAAGGCTTGGTAAACAACATTGTGAGAAAATGACGACAGTGAGATGACAACATTTTCATTTTTGTGTGAACTATTCCAAATTTGTTTCATGGTTTATTTTGTAATTAGGAATATATCAGCAACAAAGATTTGGCATTTGACTCCTAGAGCTTATGTAACACCAGGTAGTGTCTGTTTTCAGAAAAAGTCTGCGTCTGTTCTGCATCAGAATCACACCATGACCATTAGTGTAGACAGAACTGTTCTGTTGTGTTATGAGCTTGTGAAAGTAACACACACACACTTGAACTAATGCAACCATGTTTTGAATCTGACAGTTCTACACAAGACTCAATATTTTTATGTAAAGTCGGAGTCACAGGACTGACAATTCACAGAAAAAAATAAACCTTTGTGTTTACTTCAGAGAACATAAACTGTATGCCATACAACAAATACTCTATACGTATTTTCTCATTTTAATACATCCGAAAGACTACTATGGTCCTTTTAATAAAATCCGGGGTTGTTTGCACAACTAAAAGTGCTAAGAATGGAAATGTTTACCTAAGAATTTAGATTTATGTGCACATACTGTACAACCATGTAGTCTGAGATAGTTGTTTTGGTTGGTAAGCTGATGCCTATAGACTGTACACACAATACAAATCACATGACTTGGTGGTAATGTTGCTTGTAGTTTAGGTATTGTTAGAAAACCCTCAGCAAGCTGTTGTTCTTTGCAGAATCATCCATCCACTAAAACGCTGATGTTCATCCTCTGTTGTCAAAGTCATATGCGTTCAAGTCACATTAATAATCCAGGTGGCATTTCTGCCCGTCATCCTGTCTGACAAAATAGACTGCTCAAGACATCAGCAATTCACATTTACAGCTTCTGCATCTTATCTTGCTGACAAAATCAGGTCAGTAGTACAGTGGCTTTATGCAAGTGAATGTGTAAAAAGGGCATTGACTGTATTAGTTGATTATAAACTACCACTGTTTTTTCAATACATACAGGGTACATACAGGATTTGTACGGATCACAACCCTACAGTTCGGAACACAAGTGACCTACAGATTAATACGTTTTGTAAACACACAACTTGTATTTGAATCCTAAATTTGTAATGATCGCAGAGAGATCGTCTCTCACGTCATTTAAATCACATGTATGAAAGCATTTAGGCTTTTCTGTAAAATATAATGATGATGGAAAAAGTTGTGGTAGATTATTTGGGATGTGGTGGTGGGTTTCCTAAGTTATTAAAGGTGTTTTCTGTCACTATTTGTTAAGCTTGCATTAATGCATTCATTGTAAGCTGCATGATTAATCATTAAAAGATCGGGATCTCAACACCCACGCAACATAAGTTATAAATGATGGTGATTTGCATGTTTATTAATCTTAAGAGAATCAGTGTTTGGTCTTTTGAGATATGAAGTTACAAACAAATACAGATAAGTACTGGAATAACAATTTTAGTTTTGATTAAACCACTGATGTTTATGGTAAAGATTAAAATCATGTGCATTTAACTTGACGCTCAAAAAGGAAAGTTGTAGGCAGCAATTACAGTATTTAACATTTTTACTTAATTTAACATTATTTTACATTATTTTACTGAATAATTCCTCAAAAATGATACATCTAGCAGTGAAACAAAGTTTTATGAGTGAGTAACTGAATTTTTTTTTGAAATGGAGACTAAATACACATTTATTATACATTTTATTTTGTTTACAGTACTAAATAATTTACTATTTATTTTTATTCAGCTGATTATATCTTCATTTTATTTTTAATAAAATTACAGCTTCTAAGTTCTGTTTGTTAAAACCAATAATTCTTGCAGTGCTGTTTTTGTAATAAATGGGAAGCAAATAACATTTGTCTCCCCTTATTGACTGATCTGAAAAATGGTCCAATCCATGACTAAAAAACTATAATGTGATCCGAACCTTGAGATTTGTGATTCATTACACCACTAATACAATGTGAGTAAATTTTGACAGACTATTAGTTTTGGGGTAAAATTTCCTGTTAAAACTAACAGAGATTGTGTCTTTGTGTGGTATTATTAAACACAACCTACCTTAATTTAAAGATGATAATACTAACCAGTGGAATGCTAACTTATTTTTCACAGTTTATTTAGTGAGCTAATGTAGCAAACATCCTTTATATCAACTTCACACAAGAACGATACTAAAACGTTCCATTTCTGTTGGAAGCAGGTGTGGTGTTTTCCTTTGGTGCCAGATTTTCACTTTAATTTAACTGTTGAAAAGAACATTGCTCTAATTCCTGACCATTGTTAAATGTCTTAAATGAGCTTCATTTAAATACAAGTGAACTCTAATGCAATGTAATGTTGATAATGCTATTCTCTCAACTAATAGCCACACCGCTTTTTCAATCATAATATTAAGCTAGCATTTTTATTGGAAGACAAATTAAGTTTCAAATTAATGGGAACAAAGATAAACAGACACATGATGGAAGACACAGGGCTATTGGCTTGTTGTTGCACATCTGGTTGAAGCACATGTTTATCTGTGTACTCACAGACCCTTTAATGTACTGAGAGCAGTAAAGACACTCCCATCAGTGTCACTAAAGCTGCTTTAAAGTTTGGTCTGCTCCAGTTCACTGTGAGGTCAATGTTACCCCTCTGATTGTACTAACAGCATACTGCTCAGAGCGGGATACAAACCAGTGTCTGTATGGGAGGTGGGTGTTAAAACAAGGATGATATAGACCAGTGAAGAGACTTAAAGATCTTACTTAAAGATCCCTGAAAGCGGTGCTCTTCTCACTGAACCTTACACCATCCGGGTCACAGCACCAATTCACTAAACCCACTTTGAGCAGGATTTAAACTGGTGTTTTTGTGGGGAAGCTGGGCACACTAACAAGGACTGATGAGCTTATTTCATCAGTCACCAGTGCTTGATCCAAAAAAATATTTATTGTTTAGTGTAGATGGTCATGTGGCCCAATGCACTCAAAGAAAGACCTCATTTTCTCTGCCTACCGACCTAAAAAATTAAAGTTGTGGAAGCACACTAAAACAAAATATTCATACTTTACAGGATTGTACCAAAGCAGAAACATTTGATAAAAATTGTAGTTCATGTCCACTTCTTTTTCATTTGCCTGCTTTCCTGATCACTCATTAAACACATAGAACTGTGATATGGGTTAGTTTATTCATTGTGTCAATCACAGTGTGTTGTGGGAAAACAAATAAGAAAAAATGTGAGCAGTTACACAAAAGAAATATATTTAAACATGCTAATATCAGGTGGAAATTGTTATTTCTAGGTAAACCGCTTGTTATCTAATCACTAAAAACATGTTAATATCAGCTTCAAACTAAAGAACATCTTGGCAAACTTAGCAGACAAGCATCACTCATGCGTTTCATAATTTTCAAATATAATTACAGCATGATTAGTCAGTGTCAGAGATGTCCAAACTATGGCCTGTGGGTCAAAGTTGGCCCTTGATAACTTTTGATGAGAGAAGAGAAACTTTTGATATGAGAAGAGAATGAGAATGATGGGGAGGGTTGGGGTGAATGCATTTCACAGATTGTAATTTCTAATTTAACGTAACATTTTTGTTTGTTTTATTGATGAGCTACAATCAAGCAAGCTGAAAATACAATTAAATTAAATGTTGTAAATCAATCAAATGTTATACATATTTTTTTATATAAATAGTTACTCTGGATAGAAGACAATGCAGAAAACATTGGCAAGCAAATCAAGGCAAAAAAACAAAAACAAAAAACAGGTGCAACTTGCATAGTGTTTAACTGTAATAAGTTCATTAAAAAATAGTTAATATAAAGCAATGTTTCCTAGTTATTTTAAAAGACCATGGCAACTTTAATGTAATAAAGTTTGGCATATTTAGCTTTGACCCACCACCCTTATTCAAGACTGGGTTTTGGCCCTATGGGTTAAATGATAGTTATGAGGCTGCAATGCAGCACCAATATCCTACACAACTGTTCAAAGAAAGGAAGTAATGACTGTAAAAGCCCTACAGGCTTAGTGACCGTAAACTACATAATTGTGTTTTAGTAGTTACCAACCGAGAATTCAATGTTTTTTTGGTCATGCTGCAAAACACTGGCCCACAGGCAAAAACATGATGCTTTCACTCATTTGTAAGACACACTGCTTTGCTTTGTAACACTCATTGAAAGGGACATTCTCTGGTTTACCTTGTTTTGAAGTCAATTTTAATAATTGAACTATAACATCATGGAATGGAACATGTTTTACTCACAGTGCCATCAACAGGTCATGCATTCAGTTGTTTCCAAATGTGGCTTTTTAGAAAATAAAACAGGAGAAAGCATTGCAGCAGTGCAGTGGTGTCTCTTCAAATGCTTTAGTAATGAGCTTACAAACGTTTGATCAAAAATAGCAATTCAATATACATTTAGGTAATAATAATAGCATTTAAAAATCTGAGTGCACTCAATCTTTTTCAATCTCAGAAATCTTACAGATTTTTAAAAAATGTTTTAATTTGTTCTTAATATGAGGAAGATTTGAATTATCTGATGAACATTCTTTCACTGTAAAGAACATCTTGTTCAGTGGATATAATCCATGTTTGTTTAAAGTTTATCATGCAATAAAAACTATATTCGCACTTATTTTGAGCATAACAACTGTCTTTTCTCGTGCCCTGTTTTAATAGCGAGCTGTTAAACATTTGGTCAAAAGTTGCAATGCAAAATATGGTTCAGGCCATAATAAAAGCATTTAAATGCACTGAAAATCAGAGGGCACTTACTTGGTCAACGTTAAAAAGTTTATGTGAATTTAGGTTACTCATATGCTTGCAGATCGAGGCTTGGACGGCTTTCCTCACAGTCCTCAACTGCCCTCTATACTGTTAAAGAGTAAAAATACCACTGGATTCAGATCCCTCACAGAAATGTTGCATGCGGCAAGTGTTTGATTTAACCACATTGGAAGGATATTGACTATAATATTTATGATTTTGGTGTTTTCTGTGTCTCTTTCCTTGGCTTTCTTGAAAGTCCTAACCACAAATGTTTAATTGCACCATATTGCATTCCAAACTCCTAGATTAAACTTAAAGGGATACTAAAGTCGCTTTATAATAATTGTTTTTTGAAAAGGAATACATTGTGAAAGATCTGGATTGAGTTGCACAATGATCTGTGCAATATAATCCTGTGCTGTATTTGTCATAACAGTGTAATTGACATTGTTTTGGTCAAAATGGCGTGTTGCCTGGAAATGTTGTCACAAATGAAGGATCAGATGTGATAGAGAGAAAGAAAGCACAATACACACTCTTTTACGTTCTATAATTGTGGACATGCAGCTGCTTGTTAGAATCACATGACCTTGTTTGACCTCTGTTATGATGGTAATAAAATACTCAGCAGTTGGTGTGCATGATGCAGGGTGCATGTGTTTGACTGTAAGATTTTATTGGTAGTAACATTTAACATTCAACACACAACCTTAGTAATTGGATGATGGGTTCTTTGTGTGTGTGTTTTGGCAGACATCTGCATCATGAAAATTAGACTGATGTTGTTTGGGATGAGAGCGATGCAGACTAAATAGATTTCCTGAAATCGAATATTCCATATCTTAATATGAACATAAACATATTAATTTGCCACTATACACAGACAAGCTGAACCTCAGTGTGTATTTGAAAGTCTTGGAGGATCAAAATATCATGTTAATTTGTAATATGTAATGACTTTAAAAGTAATTGTGCACTTAAAATGTGTGCATATAATTTGCAAAATGTAAAACCAAGTAGTTTACACTGTGTATGGTTTTATTATTTAAACTCATTTTAACTGCTCTTGTTATAGCTTTAAAAGTGTGCTGACGCTGAATTATTTTAAAACAAAAGCCATATGATTTGTTATTTTTCTAACACAGTGACAAATCAACATTTTAAGCATGTGGTAAATGTTTAATAACATTTTTAACATTTAATATTTTGGCATCAAGGTGGCCCTATTTTGCTTTTTAGATATCACCTTTAATGGAGTGTGTAATTTAGCTGTTTGAAAATGTCAAAGGTCTATAAAGTTTGTTATTTGCACAGCAAAAGTTATTGTCCCCTAATCGATTCTGAACTGCTGGAAAAAGTCATTGAATTAGTTTAACGTTCTACATAATGTAGATCCATAACAAATTGGTATAATACCCAACTATGGCAATAATTAGCTGCCTAGAACATCTGTTAGCCAACACTCAAAAATGTTGGGTATTTGTGCTTATCCATTTTTGCCACAAGCCTTTGTTCATTTATTAAGCTCATTTTAATGCTGGTGCAGAAGAAATCCTCATACATGACAGTTTAAAATGCACCATTAACTAAGGAAAAAGTTACCACTGAGAAATGTCCTCTTCAACTGGTTCCATGATCAAGTTTGTGGTTGATCTAGTAGTTCTTTCACCATTTCAACATAGGACTCACACTTTCATTGATATAGCAAAATCAACGGCATAATTATTGTCTACTTTGTACAATCTGTAGATTTCAGGACACCTCCAGAGCTAAAATTCAGATAATGATTATTTAACTGTTATGCTCTACAAGCTATCATAACAGACTTAATAAACTTGGGTTTATAAGGGGTTTAAAAAAAGAATCAGAAACGCACTGCAAATTGCAGACAACAACGAAAATCTGTCAGGTGACCCCAAAAATGTTATAGATTTTATTAGATTTTATGGAAATGCACTTCCGCTGCAGAATCATCCCTCTTCCAAGTTGAGATATTAAGTCTTCTGGTGAAATTGTATTCATATCACAATATATATCGGGAAATGAAAAAACCTAAAAAAATGTTACATTTATCCAATAGTGGCCCTATTTGAAACCTTTTAGGAAGTGTAAAATGCAATGAGAAAATGAATGTTTTTTACATGGGAGGCATGTAAACCTATCGCAGGAGACTTTCTAAACAAATACAGAAATCTCATTTAGGCTCGAGACGATTTTCATTTTTTAAGAGTTCACACTTAGCTGATGATTGATTATAAAGCATGTTTGGCATGCTGTCCTGCGAGAGAGCCCTGTGCTCTTAAGATCTTCGAGCCCTGGACTCCCTCCCGTTGGCATGGCGAGAGAGGAGTTTGAGCTCAGGTAGATCTCGAGAACTCCCCTGCTGTAGTAGCTAATGAACAGATAGTAATTGCTCTTAAAAGACAACTACTTACTAGACGCAAGCCTATGGTGCTGGTTTGAATTATTCAATTAACTTAAGTTGCATGTTATTAGATGCAGGAGGAAACCGGGGAACCCAGGGGAAACCCACATAAGCACAGAACGTGTAATCTCTGCACAGAAACGTCCGCTGGCTTAGTAAGGACTAGAACCAGTGACGTTCTTGCTGTTAGGCAACAGTCCTAACGACTGGGCCACCGTGTCACCCATCTAGGAAAGGCGTAGCTTTTAAATGCGTTTGAATGGAATCCGATAAACCTTTGAGCACCAGGGTAATACACTGTTGTGGTGTCACAATCGTGTTGTAATTTGGGACATATGAAGCCTACTCACTTCCTTGAAATCGAGGGATTGAGGGTTTGTCCATCTAAGCTTCCCTCGTTAACTAAATGAAGTGGAACACACTTCAAAATGGCATTGGGAATTCCCAATTGAACAAGTGAAGGGACATTGGCGAGTGCTTGTTTAAAAGTGGACTGGAACGCAGCCCAGGTTATTTTCAAAAATTGCTCCAAAGTTGTGAAGTTCCTGGCTTGCTTCCATTAGAAAAACTCCATCTCTTGAATGTTTTAATAAATGCCTTAAAATAATTTTTGTATGTATTTTTTAGGTCATTGATGTTTGTCATTGAGAAATATGATGTTATGCACTTTTATATTCCATCTTTTCCTTTATTGTTTCTAATGTGGTAGTATTATAAGAGAATGTATTTAGGGAACATATCATCTTGGCTACATTGTCCTCTGTCTGTACCCAAGACTTCATGTCTAATAAGGGGGGAAAACAAGAATCTTAAAATATCATGACGCCTGCAGAATAAACCCTGCTTGCTTCTCAACCCCGCGTGCTATTATTAGTAAGTATTGATGAAGCTTTCAGGCAGGGGGGGAAGGATTACTTCGCACTGTGTTTTTTTGTACAGAAGATTTATAGATGCTTCGAGGGACTTGTAAACCCTGATAGATGCAGAACTCCATCACAGACAAGAAAATAGGCTTGTCTTTGGCTTCCTAGAGCTAATGATTTGAGGCGGTGCCCTGCTAAACGAAGGAGAGAAAACACAGCTCATCATCTCCCGGGACATTGAGAGTCATCAGTATCATCTCATCTACTCGTTTGGGCTTAGATTCCTTGAAAACAACATAGGGAGAGTTCGATGAAAGCAGCCTATTGTCAGAACGGGAGATTTGAGTCTGATATCTGGGGCAGGGCTCTGTTAGTCACGCTAAAACAACCGAATACTGGAGGGTTATATATATATAATTCAATAAATAGAAATCAACAAATGACGCACTTGTTGGCAACTGCGAAACAAACGCAAGTCAAGCTAATCTTTTGAGTATTCAGGGTGTATAACGGTAACAAATCATTCTAATTTCTAGGCATTCATAAAAATTTCATGGAAGATTACTCATGGCAAACTCATGCATTGTTTGGTTGATGTGTACCTGTGTGGAAAAATGTGGAAAATAGAAGCTAAAGCGGCTGCAAGCTACATTAACCTTCTATTGATTTATCCCAGATTAAGTCAAATGTTAAAGAGTTCGCCCTGCTCTGAAAGCCCCCAGGCCAACATGACTTTCATTTATAAGTAACTTTAAGCAAAGAGTCTCACTAGGTGGTGGATGTAAATATTTAAAGCATGATTTTGTTCTCAAATTTTCCTTGTGTTTACATCTTGCTTACATATACAACACAAAACTTCCATTGACACATAAATATTTGGTTCAAATAAAATTAAAAACATATCTGAGACAGTATTTAAATTAGCCCTGGGTTTTAAAATTGACTTTACCTGCTTTCTAGGAAACTCAAAACAACATCTTAAAAAAAAATAAAAAAATCCATCCATCTGCAGAAACTGGAAGTAACGGAGTACAAATACTTTGTTACTGTAGATTTTTCTAGTATCAGTACTTTACTCCACTATTTATTTTTCGAACAACTTTTTTACACAAATATCTGTACTTTCTACTTCTTACATTTTTAATAGGGTTTGTTACTTTCGTTTTTATGTGTTTTGTGACGCAATCTACACTTATTTTACATTATTCTACTTTTTATTTTTGTAATTTTTTTTCAGCAGCTGGGATGCCGAAAAAAATATAAAATAATGGACGTTAAAATATAGTTATTTACCATAAAATAAGTTAAGTTAAATTACAGACATTTAACGTAACATAACAGACGTTAATTTACAGACATTTACCGTAAAATAACAGACGTTAAATTATAGACATTTACTGTAAAATAACGGACGTTAAATTGCAGACATTTACCGTAAAATAACAGATAATAAATTACAGACATTTACTGTAAAATAACAGATGTTAAATAAAAATTTACCGTAAAATAACGGATAATAAATTACAGACATTTACTGTAAAATAACGGACGTTAAATTACAGACATTTACCGTAAAATAACGGATGATAAATTACTGACATTTACTGTAAAATAACGGATGTTAAATTACAGACATTTACTGTAAAATAACGGACGTTAAATTGCAGACATTTACCGTAAAATAACGGATGAAAAATTACCAACATTTACTGTAAAATAATGGACGTTAAATTACAGACATTTACTGTAAAATAACGGATGTTAAATTACAGACATTTACTGTAAAATAACGGATGTTAAATTACAGAAACTGATGAGTCTGCTGTAAAGTTGGCCATTCTAAAAGGAGCTCAATTGAAATTTTCTCTATGGAGCCAGGACTAGTGGATTTTCAATGAATTGCAGTTTCAGTTACTTCCGTATTGGCCTCCCGAGGGAGAGCGGGAGGTTGCCGCTTGTTTCACATAAAATAACAGACTTTAAATTACAGACATTTACCATAAAATTACAAACATTTACTGTAACAAATGGATGTTTAATTACAGACTTTTACTGTAAAATAACGGTCGTTAAATTACAGACTTTTACTGTAAAATAACGGTCGTTAAATTACAGACATTTACTGTAAAATAACGGATGTTAAATTACAGACATTTACTGTAAAATAACGGACATTAAATTACAGACTTTTACCGTAAAATAACGGATGATAAATTACCGACATTTATTGTAAAATAACGGACGTAAAATTACAGACATTTATTGTAAAATAACGGATGTTAAATTACAGACTTTTACTGTAAAATAACGGATGATAAATTACCGACATTTATTGTAAAATAACGGACGTAAAATTACAGACATTTATTGTAAAATAACGGATGTTAAATTACAGACATTTATTGTAAAATAATGGATGTTAAATTACAGACTTTTACTGTAAAATAACGGACGTTAAATTGCAGACATTTACCGTAAAATAACGGATGAAAAATTACCAACATTTACTGTAAAATAATGGACGTTAAATTACAGACATTTACTGTAAAATAACGGATGTTAAATTACAGACATTTATTGTAAAATAACGGATGTTAAATTACAGAAACTGATGAGTCTGCTGTAAAGTTGGCCATTCTAAAAGTGAGCTCAATTGAAATTTGCTCTATGGAGCGAGGACTAGTGGATTTTCAATGAATTGCAGTTTCAGTTACTTCCGTATTGGCCTCTCGAGGGAGAGCGGGAGGTTGCCGCTTGTTTCACATAAAATAACAGACTTTAAATTACAGACATTTACCATAAAATTACAAACATTTACTGTAACAAATGGATGTTTAATTACAGACTTTTACTGTAAAATAACGGTCGTTAAATTACAGACTTTTACTGTAAAATAACGGTCGTTAAATTACAGACATTTACTGTAAAATAACGGATGTTAAATTACAGACATTTACTGTAAAATAACGGACGTTAAATTACAGACTTTTACCATAAAATAACGGATGATAAATTACCGACATTTATTGTAAAATAACGGATGTAAAATTACAGACATTTATTGTAAAATAACGGATGTTAAATTACAGAATTTTACTGTAAAATAACGGATGATAAATTACCGACATTTATTGTAAAATAACGGACGTAAAATTACAGACATTTATTGTAAAATAACGGATGTTAAATTACAGACATTTATTGTAAAATAATGGATGTTAAATTACAGACTTTTACTGTAAAATAACGGATGATAAATTACCAACATTTATTGTAAAATAACGGACGTAAAATTACAGACATTTATTGTAAAATAACGGATTTTAAATTACAGACATTTATTGTAAAATAACGGATGTTAAATTACAGACTTTTACTGTAAAATAACGGATGTCAAATTACAGATATTTACTGTAAAATAACGGATGTTAAATTACAGACATTTACTGTAAAATAACGGACGTTAAATTACAGACATTTACTGTAAAATAACGGATGTTAAATTACAGACATTTACTGTAAAATAACGGATGTTAAATTACAGAAACTGATGAGTCTGCTGTAAAGTTGGCCATTCTAAAAGTGAGCTCAATTGAAATTTGTTCTATGGAGCCAGGACTAGCGGATTTTCAATGAATTGCAGTTTCAGTTACTTCCGTATTGGCCTCCCGAGGGAGAGCGGGAGGTTGCCGCTTGTTTCACATAAAATAACAGACTTTAAAATACAGACATTTACCGTAAAATTACAAACATTTACTGTAACAAATGGATATTAAATTACAGACATTTACCATGAAATAACGAATGTTAAATTACAGACTTTTACTGTAAAATAACGGTCGTTAAATTACAGACATTTACTGTAAAATAACGGACATTAAATTACAGACTTTTACCGTAAAATAACGGCCGTAAAATTACAGACATTTACTGTAAAAAAATATAAAAAAAATAAGCAGATTTCAAATTACACACATTTTCTTAAATTTAAATTTGCTGTAAATTTCTTTAATTTACCATCTGTAATTTTACGGCATATATTTGTAATTTACTGGACGTTATTTAACTTTTTTCCCGGCACCACAGGTCCTGGAAAAAACTAAAAAGTAAAACAGATTTTTTTTTACAGTGTATATTATTTATTGTCATTGCGCAATTTGAACGTTATTTTTATTAAGTCAAACCTCTGATCATGCACCATAAATAGGCTTGTTTATTCAGCTTACGATTGGAGCGGCAAGAACTGCCAACTGATGTCATGTTTATACCAGGTAATACGATGTGTTTTGGTCAGTTGGATCACAGGTAAACCAAGAGATGCATTTCTGTTCAAAGCTGGCATTTAAATGAGGTAAAAGTCTTTTGTCCACTTTTGACCATGCATGGTGTACTGTATTATATATAAATCATTCAATCTTAAAACCTAACAATCATGTGCTTTTTTTGTCAACATTTGTACTATAAGTACTACAGCAATGAAATACTTTATGGATACATTATGCTTTGAGAATTATTTCCTTTGTTTAAAATGAGCTCTCATTTCTTGTCAGTTTAAATTAAGTTTTTTTTTGTGTGTGCAGAAAGTTCAGGGAACTGCACAAAACAGGAAGATGTGCATATGTGAAGCAGAGACTGATAAACAGACATCTTTTACCACCACCTGGTGGACGCCATGAAACAAAAACAACTAATAAATATAAATATATGAAATAAAATTAGGAAAAAGTAAAACTGCACAAAAATATATCACAATAACTTAAGTTAAACATGCATACAGTACACAAGCTAAGGTAATTCAAAATATTATAGTATTACAGTATACAAAAATGATTCTATTAGTATAAAAAAGTCTTTTTGAGTCAGATGAGGATTCAGGACATTATGCTTCTGTAATTTACCATAAATTTACCATGTGTCGTTTTTTTTTTCCTGTGCATTTTTGCAAACAAAAACTTCAATATGAAGAAATTGAATTTGGGTCTGGTGGCGGTTTAAAGGCATTCTCAACCCTCAAATCAGACCATGTACCAGATGGTGTCCTTTGTCTTCCCTGATAAATATTAATGGGATTTCTTGGGTTGGACAACAGGCAGTTGGTAGAGCTGAATGGCAGACTTGAAGGAAAAAGAAAGGATATGAGATTAATGGGATTAAAAAAGCAAAAAATCCACACTATCTAGCTGTGGACTCACTTGTGCAATCAGAGAGATTGTTAATGTAATTAGGATAAATATAAACAGTGATTCTTACTGTTTAAAAACAGTAAAGTTGCAAAGTGAAAAGTGGTGAATCTTTGGCGTAAAACCAAAAATGGCAAGTTTGCCAACCAAAATGGTGACTTTTCTTTTTTTAGTTTGATGTGAAAATGCCATAATTTTGAGCCAGCTCCACTCTATACTGAAGTGCCAAAGATTGCAACTCTAGAGTGCAGACATCAAACACCTGTTAAACAATTTACAGTTAAATGAGAAAAATCTAAATAAATAAAACTATTTCAGACTTGAATGTGCATTTTATCATAAAAAAAGAAAAATGTTCAATTATTCTTCATAAAGTGGAATCAAACGAGTCCCAAATCATATTAGATGGCTTCTGAAAACTTAGAAAATAGCCTTTCTAAGTTTGTCATGTATTTGTATATGTAGATTAATCAACATATTGCACTAGAACTGTGCATTCACACCGAAGGTGGTGAGCATATCTGCCATTCAGACCCATCTCCCGGCCATCTCCCGTATTGTTCTGTCTCCCGGAAAACTCCCATAATTTTTTATCAAATTCATTTAACAATGGAAGATCAAGTTGTTGCATGTGGTGTGCCTTTGCTCAACTTATCCAATATGTCCATGTTTGAAATATTCTGAAGCAGCAATATAGTTTCGTATTGTCCTTATAGTTGGCATGAGATTTCCATTTTTTTAAAGAAAAAAAAAATATATAACATTAATGCACATCAGTAACTGGCCAGTAAGTTTTTTTAATGTATGTCCCCATAAGGAAACATTGTAAATAATTCGTCACCTTAGAATTATAAGGTTCTATCTGCGTTCTGAATGATTTTGAGATATTGAGCTTCAGTTTTTGCAATCCATATAACTAATAATATGTGTGTAACAATTCTCTTTCAACGTGACAGAGAGCCTAAAAGTACTCTAAATGTAAATTATCAAAACTTTTTTTTTTTCATTTGCAAATTGGAGTAACAAAAACATGGTAAATGCAGATAGAACCTTTAATTCTGAAAAGTCATTTTCCGTTTGGAATCATAAGGTTCTATCTGGCAGATCATTTATTGAAGCGTTACTTTTCAAGAAATACAATCAAAAACACTCACAATTTGGCGGTGTAACAATATGTTGATGCTTAAGAAAGTAAAATTTCTGCTTTCTATAACATTTATATATTGTTTTGGATGAATATTTTTTACTTGTTCAAATTTAACATACAAGGCTGTGCTGAATATTTCATCTAGTGCAGATGTTAATTTTATGTAATTAATATGGTCATAATTATTAAACTGTATGCTTTATATGAAATATTGAATTATATTTATTGAATTTTATTCTATATTTATTGAATGATATGCCCCATGAATAAAATTAAGTATGTGCCCTTCAAGGCTTAGTATTACGTTTAAAGACTTTAAAAGAAAACAGACGATGAGCAAATGAGTTGAATAAACACTGAAAATTGTTTCACTGACTATATATACACACAAATACAAATATTTCACATTTAATATATAATTTTTTTATATTTTGTTTCTTTCTCAACAGTGTAAATTTTAACATTTAATCTCAGTGTAAAAAAATGCTTTTAAATCATCACATTTACACACATCTCAATTTGTGTGATGTGGCATTATTTAGCCGACTCTGATTTTGTGCGATTTTGTCTTTTTGATCTTTTTCGCTGTCAATGGAGCATCCCGGCAAAATGACAAAGAAAGCTGATCCTTATTGGTCCTTGTGCGTGCATTAAAAATGCTGATTGGCTCACAGAAAGAATCTTATAGAGACAAGCTAGAGTTCAACTTTGTAGATAAACCGTTTTGTTTTTTAAATAAAAAGTCTTAAAATGTAAACAACTTGTATAATGTAAATAATGTAAATAAGTTGTCATTTAATAAAAATATGTCAATAACTCTATTTTGACAAAAATTGTCAGATAGAACCTTATAATTCTAAGGTGAAGAATTGTAAACCCGGTGACCGTAATAATCAAACCCTTGGTAACAACTGTGGTCGGAACCAAATTTCACAGGACTGTGTTCTCTGGACTTCTCCCAAGCGGTGGACTTCAACATTCAGATTGCTTGCCATTGACGCTCTCGCTGCTTTCGGTGTGAACGCACGGTAATACTGTATCCATGGAAAATAGCAGCATTAACTTTCTTCAGAACACCTTTTGTGGTTTTTGTTTCTAAAACTTTTAGACTCAATTTCGAGTGCGGGAATCAAAATGCTCACTTTTTGGTAAACGAATGCTTTAAATGGTATTGACACTGCAACCCTGCATGCTAGGTCTGCATCTCTGTGAAAGGAAACACCAATCTGGTACAGAGGGTCACATATATAGGTAACAGCCATCTTATATTTGTAATCTTTTATCATATTATACTTGCAGTTATAGTAAACAAAATTCTTATAAATGACATTTAACTGTTCCAAGAGTATGGTCAGAGTTTGGTAAAACAGCATTTTTCTCCTTCGGCCCTACATTATTGAGTATTTTCATATCAGAAACATCTTTAAATCTTACCTGGAAAACCACCTTTTATTACCTGGAAGAATCATGCAAATGTTTTGTGTAAAATTCAATTAATCATATTTTATGCATATTTCATTTCATATCTGAAACTTTTTGTGCTGCCATTTTGGCCAGGACCCCCTGGTAGAAGGGTTGCATATCTCATTGGGAAATTCCTGTTAAAATAATTTATATATATATTTAAAATAATAAATAAAAAAACAGGGTAAGGAGCTGTTAAAGTACACTCACAGTGCAATCAAAATGCTCACTTTTTGGTAAACGAATGCTTTAAATGGTATTGACACTGCAACCCTGCATGCTAGGTCTGCATCTCTGTGAAAGGAAACACCAATCTGGTACAGAGGGTCACATATTTAATCTAGAGTCTATATCAATCCTAAAACTAGGCCTAGAGTCATACAAAACGTAATCAAAGCATCTTGGCCTCTTTAATTTACTCAATTTCATCACTTTCACTTTTATTTTAAACACCCAATCATTTGCTAAATCAATCAGCCAATCAGGTAGAGTTCTCTACCTTATACACATAGAACAGTTCATCATTTTCCATTGGCCAAAAAGTTCCAGATGGGGACTGTATAGTGATACACCAATAAAAGAAAGCCAATTTAATGCTCACAGCTTGATGCATCCATGCTCTAAATGTTCAAAAATAATCATCATAAAGCCCACTAAAATATGTTCACTTTTCAAGTTACTTACCCAGATCCTCAATTTTCAGGTATAGCTCCTGTAACACTTTTCAACAGGTATTTTAGACATTTGAAAGATTCAATCAAATCTATGCTCCTTTTACTATTTATAGTGTGCACTGTGGGTCAAATTGTGAAGCAGATGCCTTGCCCTGATAGCATGGCATGAATCCAAGCAGATTTTAGGAGAGGCAGATTAGCCAGGCTTCCCTGTCAAGGCAAGTTCGGTTTGTGTACATACAATGGAGGAAAACAGCCAACAAGTTGGGGGGACACCACACAGTTAAGATGCTGACAAAAGCCAATGCCGAGGGGGAGGAGAGATGAAGAGGGGTGGGAAAGATCAGGGCAGCTGGAGGATTGGTGGCACACAGTAGATCTCATTGTGTCCGACCTGATTATCCTTCACAAGAGACAGCTAGTTGACACCAGTAAGTCTGCGGCCGCACTAGTGGACCGATGTAGTCATGATTCTGCTTGGTCTTTGATTATTTAAGAGACCCTTTCAAACTACAATGATCTCTGCCTGGACCCTTATCTCAAGACAGACATGGTGGTGTTTTTAAGCAAAAATGTTCGGTCTCTGTTGTCAATCTTCAAGAAGAAGGGTGAGTAGATACATCCTTTTATTTAACATTTCACCTAGTTCCTAAAATACTGTTTACATATTGAGTGCACAGTGCAAGATGCATTACAGTAAATTTATCAAGACAGGGGTACTTGAGTTAAATAATTTCGAAGTTAACTTTTTATGCAGGTACTGGTTTCTAAAATAGCATAAAATATGCACTGCTGTAAAAACATAACTGTCAGTGTGGATTTAGAGACAAAGTTCTCTGAATATCTGTAGCTTCCCAAAATGTGCTTTACTCATAATGACATTTACAGAATCAGTGTGTGCCAACCGAGGATTATTCCATTTTAGATTATTTAAAAAGAACTTGGCTAGGTCTATTATAATTCATACCCAAGGTAACAGCCATCTTATATTTGTAATCTTTTATCATATTATACTTGCAGTTATAGTAAACAAAATTCTTATAAATGACATTTAACTGTTCCAAGAGTATGGTCAGAGTTTGGTAAAACAGCATTTTTCTCCTTCGGCCCTACATTATTGAGTATTTTCATATCAGAAACATCTTTAAATCTTACCTGGAAAACCACCTTTTATTACCTGGAAGAATCATGCAAATGTTTTGTGTAAAATTCAATTAATCATATTTTATGCATATTTCATTTCATATCTGAAACTTTTTGTGCTGCCATTTTGGCCAGGACCCCCTGGTAGAAGGGTTGCATATCTCATTGGGAAATTCCTGTTAAAATAATTTATATATATATTTAAAATAATAAATAAAAAAACAGGGTAAGGAGCTGTTAAAGTACACTCACAGTGCAACCCCCCCCCCCCCCCAACAAGGGTTGACAGAAATTCACTTGAAATTTGAGTCTTGTGAAATTTAGAATATTTGCTGTAAACGGGTGTATGAGTGCGGAACTGGTAATGTTTTACAAATAGAGCTGTGCTGTACCGTGAATAAAACATTCTAACTTTTATATGCAGGAGCAATTTGCAAATTGGACTTCTATATAGTTCACTTGCCTACAGATTGTGTTTTCAGTCTCTGTTATATCACAGTGCCAGCAGTCAGTGGCAGGACACCTGACACTCCCCATGGGGTGTACTACACAAGAAGCTTAAAAGTTGATACCCGGTGAGCAGTTAGAAATCTGCATAAATGGCTGAGAGGCTGAGTCGGTCTCTTTTAAGGGAAAGTCCCTGTCCTAAAACACTCATCAATTTTGCGGTGCCTTTCGGAAACATAGAAAGTCCAGTCAATAGTAGGCACCTTAGTAGTACGCCAGGAAAATGATAGGGGGACGAGAATGAAGTGTCTCACTGTTCCTTTGAGAGTGACCCAGTCCAACGATGGGCAACCCTCAAGAGTCCCAGTTCTCCACATTACAAAGTTAACAGCTAGCCTCAGTATAAGATATATTCTAAAACTACTAAACTATGTTTTTAATACCTTGGGTGATTTAGGAATATGTTTAAAGGATTCATCTCAGTTTTTTTATATTACAGACAAGGTTGTTTGTTAATTATGAACACTGATTGTAATATTTCAATTTTAAATGGATGTATAGAAAGAAAAAGCAAAGCCCCCATGTGCTGACATATGCTGAAGGGGCAGCTATAGAAAGGGTAATCTGGTATTTCGAGGAATTAAAGATCTGAAGAGATTACCTGGTCACAGCTTGAGTTGAACCATGACTTGGTTGGACACCTACAATCAAAATGTACCACTTACTCCTGTCAATGATCCAACTAGAATTGGCTGCCAAGCTTAGCAAATGTTGCCAATGGACAAAGAAAGGATGGGCAGAGTAAGAACTTTTAACAGCCAGATTTAAAAGCCTTTCATTCACAAAATGGGTATGTAGAAATCACGTTCACAAGCTCCGGATGATTGAGTGATCCACAGGTCTTTTCGGTACAGAGTTTGCATTTTTTCCTGCTAAGAGTGGTCTGGTTTTCCTCACAGACACAGAAGTGAGTGAATACATGCACTACTGTAAATTGACATTAAGAGTGTGCATGTGTCCTAGCACTGTGGTTACACATGTCATTACAACCTCTGTGATCGGTTGAGTGAGGAAGGTCATCTAGTGTAAAAGCTTTTCCAAATCCAGCAGAGAGATGATGATTTGCAGATGTTAACCTTTCTGTGCCTTTTGCAAAACTGTCCTGCTTATGCATCAACATCTTGATTTGATTTGAATGCAACTTTTGAAATTGATGAACTACCTATGATATCATACATCTGGGGTCTTTTAACTTGATCCTGGTAGACCACTCTCCTAAAAACTCCAAGCCTAGTAAAAAATCTAACTCTAACAGGTAATCAATAGTTTGGATCAACTAGAAACCTACAGACAAATATGTTCAATCTGCAGGATGTTGGTCTTTCAGGAGCAGGATTCTATATCCCTGCATGACATACTGCATGTTAATGAGAAGGTTTTGTGAAAGAGTGCATCCATTTATGTGTGCGTACCTTCACCTTCCTTCTGTCTGTGTGTCTGTACCAGGTCAGAAGCAGGATGAGCAAAAAAAGCTGACTGTACACTACACTGCTTCCCAGCACTACCAGGAGAATGTGTTCATAGAGGGGAGCAGGCCAAAATATCTGGAGGACCTGCATACAGAGGCTCAAGAGGGACTGAAGATACTACAGCAGGAGGGTGAGCATTACACCCACCTTTTCCAATTACACAAAACACACTGCTCGCATTCTGGCCTTCTAACATACACTTGTGTTTTCTGATGCACCTCACTCAGTCTTTCTTCCATACAGAGAACAAAAATGGAGCGGACTTTCAGGATGACCATATTGTGGTAAGCCTCTGAAATTTAAGTTTTTCACAAATAAAGTACAATATGGTAACAAGTAAAATCATAAATGACAAGTTCCTGAAAATGTTTTAACTGTAATTTCGTATTTCTTCACATTTTAAAGAAGGGTTGAAATAATGTATAAATTGAACCTTTAAAGGATGTATTTATACGGTTGAACTCCTTGCTTGCACAGCCAGAGGAAGACACAAGCTCAAAAGAAAGGAATGAATCGCTTGAGAACGATAGCACCTCAGGACACTCCATCATTTCAGTGTCGACTGCCTCAGCAGTCTCTTCACGTCCAGTGCTTACACGTCAAGGTATACAATGCTGACTTAATAAGAAGTTTTAAAATAAAACATGCTTAGTGGCACTGCCTCTTTGTTTTTCCCCACTAATTTGTTTTCAGGTTTAACAATTGCAGTTGACACCAGTGGTGCTCAGCCCTGTACCTGGAGCTCTACCTTCCTGCAGATTTCAGTTCTAACCCTGTTCAATCACATCTGAACTAATTTATTAGGACCTGAACAGTAGAAGTTTAAGCTAAAATATGCAGGAAGGTAAATCTCCAGGAACTGGACACCCCTGGTTTACACTGCATGGCAGTAGCTTGAGCAAGTTATCATAGTAATAGCAATGCAAAGAAAAAAAAAATACATTTTATATTGCTTTAATTAAAAAATATTTAATCTCTGTACGAACTATCACTCTTTAGGTTCTACATTTAAGCCCTTAAACCCTGTTAAACGACTGGATAAGTCCAAGAGACGGAGTCGAAGAACAACTATCATGGGAATACCACAGCAAGTTCAAAGAGAACTTGGTATGTAAAGCCATTGACATATATTAAGGCATCATTGTTTGAGCATAGCATACCTCAAATCAGTAGTGCCAACAAGTATGTAAGACTATGATTTTCCACAAAATTAAAAGAAATTATAATAATTGCTTATATATTTTGTATACCTTAGATATGGCAAGAGGAACTATGCTGCAGCAGCTTCCAAACAGAGGACATGACAGTGAAGATGATTCATCTGGAACAGTTGTTCTACAAACAATTGATGGAGATCTCCCATCTGTAAATCATGAAGGGGCTCGTGTACACCTGCAGAACATTGAAGTCCTTCAGGCATCAAGAGATGAAGACTTGCTTTTGAACCACATCCATTCTGTCTACCAAGATGAGTTAAACAGAAAGCTTGGACTTGGAGCATGCCCTACACAGAGGCCTAAGTCACTTGCTGTGCCAGGGATGACCACTTACTCTTTCCTACAAGAGCCTCAAGGCCCTGTTATGTCTATTTCTCCACAGGCAACATATTTATCTAAGATTATTCCAAATGCAGTTTTGCCAGCTGCAATAGATATCATTGAAATCAATCATGATCACAACCGATGCAGTGCAAGTACAGCTAGCAAGGGTAGTATGGCATCAGCTAGCCCATCTTCTTCACGGTCTGGAAGTGGGACAAATCAAGCTCCTCCCACTACTAGTCCCAGCAGGAGCAATTCACAATCATCGGAGACTATAGTCTCCAATTCATCCACAATCTCTTCAAAAGGAAAGTGTCTACCAACCTTTGATGCTGACAGCGCCAAAGACATTTCAGTTTTAATCCCAAAGGACATGAGTGTTTCGAGCTCAAGCAGTTGGAAAAGTTCTGAGGGGAAAGGTACAAATCACAGACTGAACCCCAGAGAGTATGGTGATGCAGGGGACAATGTCAGAAACAGCCATTCGTTCTCCCGTAGTCTTTCTGTTATGAAGACAAAATTACCACCAGCACCACCTCAGAGAACCTACTCTCTGCATCATGAAAACATGCAGAGACAGAGAGAGCAGGGAGACATACAAGATCCCAAAGATGTGGCACCAAATAATAATGAGCAAACAAACAGAGATATCAGCAGTACAAAAGAAAATCATCAGTCCGCTAAAAACAAGAAGAGTTCAGTCCATTCTTTAGAGCTTAGATCAGACTTCCACACAACTGTGAAATCTAGTCCACTTAGTCCTGATCAAGTTTTCACTGGAAGGCATGCCAGATCAGGTAACTCATCCCCACAGAAAACTAGAGAATGTGGTGAAAATTTTGATAGGACTTTGTCTCCTTCAAGTGGCTACTCAAGCCAAAGTGGGACACCTACGCATTCCCCTAAAGAGGTCAGTCCCTCCTCACCTGGAAAGAGAAGAGTAAAGCCTTCAAAACCTGAGAGAGTATTTGCAAAGACTTCACCTGTGGTTTCGGTGTCTTCATCACTAACATCTCTGTCTTCAGTCATATCAGATACAGCACATCAGGACATTCAAACCAATACCACTTCATCGGAACCACTCAAATTCTCCCCTCCACTTACAACAGTGAAAAACAAAGTTACACCTACACACCAAACTATTGCTCTTAGGACACTATTCAACATTCCCCCACCACCCAAGGTAAAAGCCCCATCTCCCCCACCCCCTGAAACCTGGGTTCAAAATAAACAGACCCTTGAACTACTATGTGGCCCAGGCCCAAACATCCATAAGTTGGAGTCATTAATATGTAAAACTCAAAATAAAAATTCAATGCAAATCAATGAACAAGTAATTCCAAAGACACAGACAACAGAAGAAACTAAGACTGAGAACACAGTTGTAAAAGAGCTAACTAAATCTGCATCACCACAAGTGCATAAACAAATGATGGTAGAACCTCCAGATGTAAGGCATACAGAAAAGTCCATTTTACATAATGAATTAAAAAGTCCAGAAACACTTGCAAAGGTAAACCAGATCCCTCACACACAAGATGAGAAAACGATAGAGGACCAAAAGGACAGATGGAGTCAAACACTTCCTACAACAAATGTACCATCTATTATAGTTGATCAAAGCATGCTGTCACAAACAAACTCTATAGAAAAAACAAAAGCTGCAACTGTGAGCAGCAATGAGAACCAAAGAAACTGCATTGTTACCGACATCGTGAATCGTATATCAGTGCAAACACTCAGTATAGAGGTACCTGAGGTCAATGGAATTTCTCCACCTCCTTCTCCACCTCCAGAACACCACCCTCCTCCCCCACCTATTAAAAAGATGTCAGACATCTCAGTGTCTATACGACCTTCCGAAAAGGAGGAACAAAAGCAAGAGCAAGAGGAACAAGTAACTTTCCCAGAGTCTTCTTGGCCTCCACCTCCACCACCAATGGAAGAGTCAACTGAATTGATGTTTGAGGAACAAGATGAGCTTGACTTCCCTCCACCACCTCTTTCATTCATACATGAACCCATGTCAGAGATATCTGACAATTTCCATGAAGAGTCATGTG